>NW_023044983.1:1273968-1440610 GCF_011762505.2 Arvicanthis niloticus
GGTGGATAGCAAGGAGGACATCATTGTGGTCCTACAGTGGGAAGGAACAATCTCTGTTTGTGGGACAGTGGTAAAGAAATATTCCTGTGGTGCACAGTTGTGAGGACGTCCCTGTTGTGCATAGGAGATGTCCCTGTGGTGCAACAGGTGTGAGAATGTTCCTTTGGTGAACAGTGTGAAAGATGTTATGTGGTGGACTTGGGGAGGTCCACTCCATAGTGACTTTGTGGAGGATGTCCCTGTGGTGGAAAGGGAAAGGATGTCCCTGTGGTTTACACATTGTCAGGATGTCCCCTTGTTGTGCACATTAGGAAGTCCTGTGGTGAACAGATGGAATGATGTCACTTGCTGGACTGGTGAGAATGACCCTGTGGGTGGACAGTTTTATGTGATATCCTTGCAGTACTCAGGAGGACATCTCTCTGTGGCTGGACAGTGGGGAGTGTCTCTCTCTGATGGACAGTGGTGGAGGAAATCCTTGTGGTGGACAGATGGGTGGACTCCCTGTGTTGAATTGTGTGTAGAGCTTCCCTGTAGTGACAGTTGTCGAGGAACATCCCTGTGCTAAACTGTGGGAATAATGTCTCTTTTGGTGACAGTGGAAGGATTTTAATATTGTGGACAATGGGAGTATGTCCCTATGGTTGACAGGGGGAGAACCTCCCTAATGGTGGACATTGGTAGAGAATGTCTCTGTGGTGGACAGTGGGGCTTACATACCATGTTTTAAAGTTGTGAGACATCCTTGTGGTGGCAGTGTGAAGGACATCTCTGTGTGTGGACAGGTGGGAATAATGTCCTGTTTGGACATCGAAAGGAGCTCTCTGTGGTGTACAATGGAAGGACGTCCCTCTGGAGTACAGTGGAGAGGATGTACCTGTGGTTTACAGTGGAAAAGTACGTTCTATGGTGGACAGTGGGAAGACTGTCCCAGTGGTGAAGAGCAGGGACGACCTCCCTGTGGTGGACAGTGGGAAGGACATCCTTGTTGTGGACAGTAAAAGGATGTCCCTTTTGTGCACATTGGGAAAGATGTTCCTCTAGTGAATAGTGGGAAGGACATCCTGTGGTGGATAGTGGTGAGGAGGATCCTGTGATGGACAGTGGTTTAAAATGCCCCTGTGTTGGACAGCAGGGAGGACCTTACTTTGGTGGACCGTGGGAAGGACGTTCCTGCGGTCGACAATGCAAAGTATGTCCCTGTGGTGTAAAGTGGTGAGGACATCCCTCTTGTGCACAGGGGGATGTCCTTGTGGTGGACAGTGGGGAGGATGACACTCTGGTGGACTGTGTGGTAGGACGTCCCTGTGGTAGAGAGTGGGAAGGATGTCCATATGGTGGACAGTGATGGAAGATGTGTGTGTTGTAGACAGTGAGAAGTATGTCCCTTTGGTGTACAGTGGGAAGGACATCTCTGTGGTGGACTGTGGGACAGGAATTCCTTGGGGTGGACAGTTGAAAGGATGTCCCTGTAGTGGACAGTGTGTTGGACCTTTCTGTTGTGGACAGTGGGTTTGACATCCTTGTGGAAAACAGTGGGGAGTACGTCCTGGTTGTGTACAGTGTGATGGATGTATCGGTAGTGAACAGTTGGGAACATATTTGTATGGTGGACAGTTAGGAAGACATCCCTGTGATAAACTTGAGAAGGAAGTTCTTTTTGTGGACAGAGAAAGGATGTCCATGTGGTGGACAATGGTAAGGATGTCCCTGTTTTAGACAGTGAGGAGGTTCCTCCTGTGGTGGGAGAGTGAGTAAGACATCCCTGTGGTGGACAGTGGGGAGGATGTTTCTATTTTGGACAACTGAGAGGACGTTTACTGTGGTGGACAGTATGAAGGACGTTCCTGTGGTGGACAGCAGGGAAGATTTCTCTGTTGTAGACAGTGATAAAGATGTCCCTGTGATAGAACATGATGAGGATGTGTCTGTGGTGGACAGTGGAAAAGACTTTCCCTGTTGTGGACAGTGGTGAGGACATTTCTGTCTTGGATATTGGGAAGAACGTCCCTGTGGTGAACAGTGGAAAGTATGTTTCTGTGGTGGACAGAGGAGAGGACCTCCTCATGGTGAAAAGTGGAAAGGATGTCACAGTGGTGGACAGTGGTCAGGATTGTTTCTGTGGTGGACAGGGGTGAGGATGTTTCTCTGGTGCAACATTAACGTCCCTTTGTTGGACAGTGGAAAGTACATCATTGTGGTGGACAGTGGGAAGAAGATTTATATTGTGGACAGTGGGAAGGAAGTCCCTGTTGTCAATATTGAGAAGGAGCCACTTGTGGTGAAGAGTGGGAAAATATCCCTCTGGTAGACAGTGGGGAGTACATCACTGTGGTTGATGGGGAAAGGACATCCCCATGGTGGACAGTGAAGAGGACTTTTTGGTGTTGGACATTTGGGATGACATCCCTGTGGTGAATAGTGGAAAAGACGTTTCTTTGGGATAGTGGGGAGGATGGCACTGTAGTGGAGACTGCAGAGGACATCACTAGGGTGGAGAGTGTTGCTGACCTCCCTGGTGTGCAAAAGAGGATGTCCCTGTGGTGCTCAGTTGTGAGTATATCCCTGTTGTGCACAGGAAAATGTCCCTGTTGTGCAAAGTAGGTAGGATGTCCCAGTGGTGAACAGTGAAAATGATGTCGCTATGGTGGACAATTTGGAGGATGTCCCTGTGGTGGACAGTGGGAAGGACGTCCCTTTGGTGGACAAAAGGGAGGACTTCACTATGAGAGACTGTATGAAGGACGTCCTTGTCATAGTCAGTGGAGAGGATGTCCTTGTGGTGGACAGTTGGGAGAATGTCTTTGTGGTGGACAGTTGAAAGATGTACCTTTGGTAGACAGTGTGAAGGACATCCCTTTGGTGCACAACAAGGAGGACTTCTCTACGGTGGACTCTATTATGGACATCATTGTGGTGGTCAGTGGGGAGGATGTCCCAGTGATAGACATTGGGTATGATGTCCCTGTGGAGGGCAATGGGTAGAAATTCTTCGTGGTGGACAGTGGGAAGGACATCCCTATTGTGGACAGTGGGGAGGATATTTTTTGTAGTGGACAGTGAGAAGGAGGCTCTTGTCCTGGACAGTGGGAAGCACCTCCCTGTGGTGGACAATGGGGAGCTCATCCCTGTGGTGAACAGTGGTGAGAACGTGTCTGTGGTGCACAGGCAATGTCTCTTGGTGGGCCATAGGAAGGATTTCCCTGTTGTGGAGAGTGCAGAGGACATCTCTTGGCTGGACAGTGAAGAGGACGTCCCTGGTGTGCACTGGACGATGTCCCCTGTTGTGCACAGTAATGAGGACGTCGCTGTTGTGAACAGCAGATTGTTCCTGTGGTGCACAGTTGGGAGGATTTCCCTGTCTTGAACAGTGGGAAGGAACACGCCAGTGGTGGACATTGATGAGGACAACCCTGTGGTGGAGAGTGGGGAAACATCCCTGTGGTGAACAGTAGGGTTTAGGTCTCTGCGGCAGACGAGGGAAGGATGTCACTGTGGTGTACAATTAGGAGGATGTCCCTGTGGTAAACAGTGGGAAGGACGTCCCTTTGATGGACAGTGGGATGGACATCCCTATGGTAGACAGCAGTGAGGATGTCCATGTGATGGACCGTGGGGAGGATGTCCGTGTGGTGGACAGTTGGAAGAATGTCCATGTGTTGGACTGTGGGAAGGACATCACTTTGGTGGACAGTGGGTACGATGACCCTGTGGTGGACAGTGGGTTGGGCCTCTCTATGGTGGACAGTGGAAGGGATGTCACTGTGGTGGACAATGGGAAGGACGACCATGTTGTATAAAGTGGGAAGGATGTCCCTGTGAAGGACAGTGGGGAGGACATCCCTGTGGTGAACAGTGGAAAGAACCTTTCTGTGTTGCACTGGAGAACATCCCTTTGGTGGACCGTGGGAAGGATGTCCCTGTTTTAGAGAGTGCAGAGGATATCTCTGGGGTGGACAGTGGTGAAGATGTCTCTGGTGTGCACTGGAAGATGTTCCTGTGGTGCACTGTCATGAGGATGACCGTATTGTGTACAGGATGATGTCCCTGTGGTGCACAGTGGGGAGGATGTTCCTCTTTTGAACAATGGGAAAGAACACCCCAGTGGTGGACATTGGTGAGGACAACCCTGTGGTGGACAGTGAGGAAACATTTCTGTGGTGGACACTGGGGATTATGTCTCAGTGGTAGACGGGGGAAGGATTTCACTTTGGTGGACAATTTGGAGGATGTCCCTGTGGTCAACAGTGGGAAGGAAGTCCCTTGATGGACAATGGAAAGGACGTCCTTGTGGTAGACAGTGGTCAGGATGTCCATGTGATGAACAGTGGGGAGGATTTCATGTGGTAGACAGTTGGAAGAACATCCCTGTGGTGGACTTTGGAAAGAACGTCACTGTGGTGGACAGTGGAAAGGACATCCCTGTGGTAGACAGTGGGAAGGATATCCCAGTGGTGGACAGTGGGAGGATGTCCCTGTGCTGGACAGTGGAAAGGATATCACTTTTGTGGATAGTAGAGAGGACCTCCCTGTGGTGGACGGTGTTCCTGTGGTGGACAACATGAAGGACATTTATGTTGTGGAATGACGGAAGAACATTTCTGTTGTGAACATTGGGAAAGACCTCCTTGTGGTGAACTGTGGGAAGAACGTCCCTCTTGTGGACAGAGTGGAGGACGTCACTTAGGTGGACAGTGGGAAGGACATCCTTGTGATGGACAGCAGGGAGGACCTTTTTGTGGTGGACAGTGGGAAGGACATCACTGTTGTGGACAGTGGGAAGGACGTCCCTGTGATGGACAGCAGGGAGGACCTTTTTGTGGTGGACAGTGGGAAGGACATCACTGTTGTGGACAGTGGGGAAGATGTCACTGGTTTGGACAGTGGTAAGGATATCCCTGTGGTGGACAGTAGAGAGGACCTTTCTGTGGTGAACAGTGGAAAGAAGGTCCATGTGTTGGACAGTGGTGAGGACATTTATGTTGAGGACTGTGGGAAGGATGTCTTTGTTGTGGACATAGGGAAAGACCTTTGTGTGGTGGACAGTGGGAATCATGTCCTTCTCATGGACAGTGAGGAGGACCACCATGTGATGGACAGTGAGAAGGACATCTCTGTGGTGGACATTCGAGAGGACATCATTGAGGTGGACATCAATAAGTAGGTTCCTGTTGTGGACAGCAGGGTGTACCTTTCTGAGAACATCACTGTGGTGGACAGAGGAAAGGACATTCCTGTGGTGGACTGTAGAGAGGAATTCCCTGTGGTGGAGAGTGGGAAGGAGGTCCATGTGGTGGAGAGTGAAAAGGACAAACCTGTTGTGGACAGTGTGGAGGACATCCCTGTGTGTGGACAGTGGAAAGTACATTCCTGTGGTGGACTGTAGAGAGGACTTCTCTGTGATGGACCGTGGGAAGGAGGTCCCTGTGGTGGACATTGGAAGGACATATATGGTGTGGAGTGTTGGAAGGATGTTCCAGTTGTGGATATTTGGAAAGACCTTCTTGTGGTGGATAGTGGGAAGGACATCTCTGTTATGGTCTGAGAGGAGGATATCAGTGGGATGGACAGAGGGAAGGACATTCCTGTCTTGAATTTTGGGAAGGACATCCCTGTTGTAGACAGTGGGGAGGACATCACAGTTGTGGACTGTGGGGAGGATTTCACTGTGATGGACAGTGGCAAGGATGTTATTGTGGTACATTGGAGAATGTCCTTGTGGTGCATAGTATAAAGAATGTCCATATGTTGGAGAGTGAGAGTGTGGAGGACATCTCTGTGATGGACAGTTTTTTAGGACATCCCTGTTTTGCACAGGAGGATGTCCCTGTGGTATACAATGGGAAGGACATCCCTGAGATGGACAGTGAAGAGGACTTCTCTGTGGTGTACCTTTGAAATGGCATCCTTGTCATCAACAGTGGGAAGGACATCCCTTTGGAGGACAGTGGGATGGACATCACTGTGGTGGACAGGCAGAAGGATGTACCTCTGGTGGGCAAAGGGGAGGACCTTCCTGTGGTGGACAGTGGGTAGGATGTCTCTGTGGTTTACAGTGTGGAGGATATTCATGAGGTGGACATCGGGAGGACTTCCCTGTAGTGCATATTGATGAGTACAACCATGTTGTGAAGAGTGCTAAGGATGTCCTTGTAGTACACAGGAGGATGTCCCTGTGGTGGAGAGTGGGAAGGACATCTGTTTGGTGGACCGTGGAAAGGACGTCCCTGTGGTAAACAGTTCAGAGGACCTCCCTGTGGTGGACAGTGGGGAGGACCTTTCTGTTATCGACAGTGGGATGGATGTCTCTGTGGCTGAATGTGGGGAGGACATCTCTTTGGTGAACACCGGGGAGGAAGTTTCTGTGTTGGAAAGTAGGAAGAATGTCCCTGTGGTGGACAGCAGGGAGGACATCTCTGGGGTCAACAGTGGGAATGACATCACTGTTGTGGACATTGGAAAGAATATTCCTGTGGTGCACAGTTGTGAGGACTTGCCTGTTGTGCATAAGAGGATGTTCCTGTGGGTCAGAGTGAGGAGGCTGTTTTTTTGTGGACAGTGGCAAAGACGTCCATTTGTAGGAATGTGTGGAGGTCCACTATGTAGAGAACATTGGGGAGGATGTCCCTGTGTTGGACAGTAGAAAGGTCATACCTGTGGTGTATAGTAGAGAGGACTTCCCTGTGATGGACAGTGAGAAGGAGGTCCCTGTGGTGGACATTGGAAGACATTATATGTTGTGGAACGTGGGAAGGATGTCCCTGTTGTGGTCATTGGGAAAGACCTCCTTGTGGTGAACATTGAAATGATGTCACTCTGGTGGACATTGGGGAGGAACTCCTTGTGGTGGACAGTGGGAAGGATGTCCCTGTGGTGGAGAGAGAGGACGTTGTCACTTAGGTGGACAGTAGTAGGACATCCCTGTGGTGGATAGTTGAGAGGACCTCTCTGAGGTGAACTGTGTGAAGAATGTCCCTGTGTTGGAGAGTGGGAAGGACATTTATGTTGTTGAATGTGAGAAGGAATTACATGTTGTGGACATTGGGATAAACCTCCGTGTGTTCTACAGTGGCAAGCATGTTCCTCTGGTGGACAGTGAGGAGCACCGCCACGTGGTGGACTGTGGGAAGGATGTCCATGTGGTCAACAGAGGAAAGGACATCATTTAGGTGGACATTAGGCATTACGGTCCTGTTGTGGACAGCAGGGTGTACCTTTCTGTGGTGGACAGTGGGAAGGACATGCCTGTTGTGGACAGTGCAGTGGACATCCCTGTGGAAGACAGTGTAAAGGAGATCCCTGTGGTGGACTGTTGAGAGGACTTCTCTGTGGTGAACAGTGTGAAGGAGATCTCTGTGGTGGAGAGTGAAAAGGACATGTCTTTTTTGGACAGTGCAGAGGACATCATTGTGGTGAACAGTGGAAAGGACATCCATGTCGTGGACAGTAGAGAGCATAGGAGGATGTCACCGTGGTGCAAAGTGATGAGGATGTCCCTTTGGTGGACAGTGGGAAAGACATCCATGTGGTGGACTGTGGAGAGGTCCACTCTGTAGTGAACATTGGGGAGGATGTCCCTGTCATGGACATCGGAAAGGATGTCCCTGTGGTGCATATTAGTCAGGATTTCCCTGTTGTGCAAAGAGGATGTCACTGTAGTGAAATGTGGGAAGGATATCACTGTGCTGGACATTGGTGAAGATGACCCTTTTGGGGACAGTTTTATGGAAGTCCTTGTGGTACACAAGAGGACGTCCCTATGGTGGACAGTGGGGATGACCTCTCTCTGATGGACAGTGGAGAGGAAATCCCTGTGGTGGACAGTTGGGTGGATCTCCCTGCGGTGGACAGTTGGGTGGATCTCCCTGTGGTGGACAGTGTGGGGAACGTCCCTGTAGGAGACACTGCGGAGGACATCCCTGTGGTAAACTGTGGGAATAATGTCCTTTTTGTGGACAGTGGAAGGATGTCCATGTTGTGGACAAGGGGATTACGTCCCTATAGTGGAGAGTGGGGAGGAAATCTCTTTTTAAATTGGGGAGGACATCTTTGTGGTGGAATGTGGGGAGAACATCTCTGTTGTGGACATTGGGATGAATGTCCCTGTGGTGGACAGGGTAAAGGACCTTTCTGTGGTGTACAAAGGGAAGGATGTCCCTCAGGTGGATTCTGGACAGGATGTACCTGTGGTGGACAGTGGAAAGGACATTCTATGGTGGACAGCGTGAAGACTGTCCCTGTGGTGGAGAGCAGGGAGTATCTCTCTGTAGTTGACAGTGGGAAGGACAGCCCTGTTTTGGACAGTAAAATGATGTCCATTTTTGAACATTCAGGAAGATGTCCCTCTGGTTAACAGTGAGAAGGACATCCCTGTGTTGGACAGTGGTAAGAATGCCCCTGTGGTGGACAGCAGGGAGGATCTCACTTTGCTAGACAGTGGAATGACGTCCCTGTTTTGGACAATGCCAAAATATGTCCTTGTGTTGCACAGTGGTGAGGACATCCCTCTTCTGCACAGGAGGATGTCTTTGTGGTGGACAGTGGGGAGGACCACACTCTGGTGGACTGTGGGGGTAGAAGGTTCCTGTGGTGGACAGTGAGAAGGACGTCCATGTGGTGGACAGTGGGGAAGATGTCTGTGTTGTGGTCAGTGGGAAGAATGTCCCTTTGGTGAAAAGTGGGAAGCACAAACCTGTGGTGGACATTGGGGGAGGAACTTCTTGAAGTGGACAGTTGGGAGGATGTCCCTGTGGTAGACAGTGGGTAGGACATTTCTGTTGTGGACAGAGTGATGGACTTACTTGAGGAGGACAGTGTGAAAACGTACCTGTTGTGTACAGTGGGATGAATGTTTCTGTAGTGGACAGTTGAGAACATATTTGTGTGGTGTACAGTTACAAAGACGTCCTGGGGTAAACAGTGGGATGGAAGTCCTTTATGTGGAGAGCGAATCGATGTCCATTGGATGGACAATGGGAAGGACATCCTTATTTTAGACAGTGGGGAGGTTCTCCATGTGGTGGACAGTAAGTCGGACATCCCTGTGGTGGATAGTGGGGAGGACTTTTCTGTTTTGGACAACTGAGAGGACGTTTCTGTGGTGGACAGGGTGAAGGATGTCCCTGTCATGGACAGCAGGGAGGACCTCTCGGTGGTGAACAGTGGAAAAGATGTCCCTATGATAGACAATGATGAGGATGTTTCTGTGGTGGACAGTCGAAAGGATGTCCCTGTTGTGGACAGTGGTGAGGACCTCACTGTCGTGGATGTTGGGAAAAACATCCCTGTGTGAACATTGGAAAGGATGTTTCTGTGATGGACAGTGGTGAGGACCTCATGGTGCAAAGTGGAATGGACGTCACGGTGGTGGACAATTGTGAGGATATTTTTGTGGTGGACAGTTGTGAGGAAGTTTCTCTGGTGTAAAGGAAAATGTCTCTATGGTGGACAGTGGAAAGTACATCTTTGTGGTGGAGAGTAGAGAGAAACACACTGTAGTGGACAGTGGGAAGAACATTTATGTTGTGGACAGTAGGAAGGAAGTCCTTGTTGTCGATATTAGGAAGGACCTGCTTGTGGTGAACAGTGGGAATGATATCCCTCTGGTGGAGAGTGGGGAGGACATCCCTGTTGTGGACAGTGAAGAGGACTTTTCTGTGTTGGACATATGGGATGACATCCCTGTGGTGAATAGTGGGAAAGACATTACTTTGGTGGATAGTGGGAAGCATGTCCCTGTCGTTGAGTGTGCAGAGGACATCTCTGGGGGGAGAGTGTTGCAAAGGTGGATGTCCCTGTGGTGCACAGTGGTGAGGATATCCCTTTTGTGCACAGGAAAATGTCCCTGTTGTGCAAAGTGGATAGGATGTCCCAGTGGTGAACAGTGAAAATGATGTAACTGTGTTGGACAATTTGGAGGATGAAGGACTTCCATTTGGTGGACAACAGAGAATACTTCTTTATGGTAGAACATATGAAGGACGTCCTTGTGGTCATCAGTGGGGCAGATGTCCCTGTGGTGGACTGTGGGGAGGAAATTTCTGTGGTGGACAGTTGAAATGACATCCCTGTGTTGGACAGTGGAAAGGACCTGCCTGTGGTGGAGATTGGGGACGACCTCCCTGTGGTAGATAGTGGGTAGGATGTCCCTGTGGAGGGCAGTCTGTAAAATGTCTCTGTGATCAGTGGGTAGTACATTCCTGTGGTGGACACTGGTGAGGACATCCTTCTGGTGTACAGTGGAAAGGACATCACTTTGATGGACAGTAGAGAGGATCTCCTTGTGGTGGACAGTGCAAAAGAGGTCCCTGTGGTGGACAGTGGGAAAGACATTTATTTTGTGGATTGTGGAAATAACATCTCTGTTGTGGACATAGGGAAAAACCTTCTTGTGGTGAACTGCGAGGAGAATGTCCCTCTTTTGGACAGAGGGGAGTAAGTCACTTAGGTGTACAATGGGAAGGACATCACTGTGATGGACAGTAAGGAGGACCTTTCTGTGGTAGACAGTGGTATTGATATCCCTGTTGTGGACAGTGGGGAGGATTTCACAGGTTTGGACAGTGTTAAGGACATCCCTGTGGTGGACAGTAGGGAGGACCTTTCTGTGGTGAACAGTGGGAAGAAGATCCATCTGTTGGACAGTGGGGAGGACATTTATGCTGTGGATTGTAGAAAGGATGTCCATGTTGTGGACATTGGGAAGGACCTCCATGTGGTGGACAGTGGGAAGCATGTCCTTCTCATGGACAGTGGGGAGTAGGACCATGTGGTGGACAGTGAGAAGGACATCTCTGTGGTGGACAGAGGAGATGACATCATTTAGTGGACATTGTGAAGTACATTGCTGTTGTGGACAGCAGGGTGTACCTTTCTCTGGTGGACATTTGGAAGGACATGCCTGTTGTGGCCAGTGCAGAGGATGTCGCTTTGGTGAAAAGTGAAAAAGACATCCCTGTGGTGGACAGTAGAGAGGACTTCTGCGTGGTGGACAGTGATAAGCAGGTCCCTGTGGTGGATATTGGAAGGACATATATGTTGTGGACTGTAGGAAGGACTTCACTGTTGTGGACATTGGGAAAGACCTCCTTGTGGTGAACAGTCGAAAGGATGTCCCTCTGGTGCACATTGGGGAGGAACTCCGGGTGGTGGACAGTGGGAAGAAAGTCCCTGTGGTGGAGAGAGGGGAGGTATTCACTTAGGTGGACAGCGGTAAGTACATCCCTTTAGTGGATAGTAGAGAGGACATCTCTTTGGTGCACAGTGGGAAGAAGGTCCTTGTGGTGGACATTGGAAGGAAAAATATGGTGTGGACTGTGGGAAGGAAGTTTTTGTTGTGGACATTGGGAAAGACCTTTTGGTGGACAGTGGGAAGGATGACCCTCTTGTGGACAGTGGGGAGGACGTCACTGTAGTGGAAAGTGTGAAGGACATCCCTGTTATGGTCTGAAGGGAGGATATCACTTAGGTGGACAGAAGGAAGGACGTCCTTGTGATGAACAGCAAAAAAGACCTCTCTATTTTGAATTGTGGGAAGGACATTCCTCTTGTCGACATTGGGGAGGACATCACTGTGGTGGACACTATAAAGGACATCACTGTGGTAGACAGTACAGAGGACATAACTGTGGTGAACATTGGAAAGGACATGCCTGTGGTGGACAGATGAGAGGACATACAAGTTTTTGACAGTGGAAAGGAGGTCCCTGTGGTGGACAACGTGAAGGACCACC
Source organism: Arvicanthis niloticus (assembly GCF_011762505.2). NCBI lineage: Eukaryota > Metazoa > Chordata > Mammalia > Rodentia > Muridae > Arvicanthis > Arvicanthis niloticus. Next base: position 1,285,701 of record NW_023044983.1, read on the forward strand.
CTGTTGTGGAAAGTGGAAAGTATATCCTTGTGAGGGACTTTGATGAGGACATCCCTGAGGTGAACAGTGGTGAGGACCTTTCTGTGGTGCACTGGAGAATGTCCCTTTGGTGGACCGTGGAAAGAATGTGCCTGTTTTGGAGAGTGGAGAGGACATATCTGGGGTGGACTGTGATGAAGATGTCTCTGGTGTGCACTGGAAGATATCCCGGTGGTGCATTGTCATGAGGATGACCCTGTTGTGTAGAGGAGGATGTTAATGTGGTGCACAGTAGAAAGGATGTCCATGTTTTGAACAGTGAGAAAGAATACCGCAGTGGTGGACATTGCTGAGGACAACCCTGTGGTGGACAGTGGGGAAACATCCCTGTGGTGGACAGTGGGTTTTACATCTCAGTGGTAGACGGTGGAAGGAGGTCACTGTGGTGGACAATTTGGAGGATGTCCCTGTGGTGAACAATTGGTAGGACATCCCTGTGGTGGAGAGTGGTGAGGACGTCCATGTAACGGACAGTTGGGAGGATGTACATGTGGTGTACAGTTGGAAGAAAGTCCCTGTGATGGACTTTGGGAAGGATATATCTTTGGTAAACAGTGGAAATGACATCACTGTGGTGGACAGTGGATAGGATGTCCCCATGGTGGACAGTGGGAAGGATGTCCCTGTGGTGGCCTGTGGGAAGGACATCCCTGTTGTGGGCAGTGGGGAGGATGTCCCTGTGCAGGACAGTGGGGAGGTCATCCCTGTAGTAAAGAGTGGTGAGGATGTTTCTGTGGTGCACTGGAGATCATCATTTTGTTGGACCGTGGGAAGGATGTCCCTGTTTTGGAGAGTGTCAAGGACATCTCTGGGGTTGACAGTGGTGAAGACGTCCCTGTTGTGCACTGGAAGATGTCCCTGTGGTGCAGAGTCATGAGGACGACCCTGTTGTGCACAGGAGGATGTCCCTGTGGTACACAGTGGGGAGGATGTTTTTGTTTTGAACAATGCGAAAGAACACCCCAGTGGTGGACATTGGTGAGGACGCCCCTGTTGTAGACAGTGGGGACACATCTCTGTGGTGGACATTAGGGTGGACATCTTTGTGGTTGATGGGGGAAAAATGTCCCTGTGGTGAAGAGTGCTGAGGACAGCTCTGTGTTGGACATTGGTGAGAACATCCCTGTGGTGGACATTGGGCAGAATGTCCCTGTGGCTGACAGAGTGTAGGACATTCCCGTGGTGGACAGTGGGGAGGTGGTTTCTGTGGTGGACAGTAGAAAGGATGTCCTTGTGGTGGACAGTGAGGAGGACATCCATGTTGTGGACAGTGGAAAGGACATCAGTTTGGTGGACAGTAGATAGGACCTCCCTGTGGTAGACAGTGGGAAGAATGTCACTCTTTTGGAGAGTGAGAAGGACGTTTATGTTGTGGAAAGTAAAAAGGACATCCCTTTTGTGGACATTGTGAGGGACCTCCTTGTGATGAACAGTGGGAAGGATATCCCTCTGGTGAACAGTTGGGAGGACATCCCTGTGTTGGACAGTGGGAAGGACATCTCTGTGGTGGACATTGAAGAGGAACTCTCTGTGTTGGACAGTTGGAAGGATGTCTTTTGGTGGAGAGTGGGGAGGACATTTCTGTGATGGACAGGCAGAAAGACATCCCAGTGGTGAACAGTGTGGAGGATGTCCCTGTGGTGGACAGTGGTAAGGACATCCCTGTGCTGGACAGTGATGAGGATGTCCAAGGGGTGGACAGTGGTGAGAATGTTTCTGTGGTGCAAAAGAAAACATTATTTTGGTGGACTGTGGGAAGGATGTCCCTGTTATGGAGAGTGCAGAGAACAACTTTAGGGTGGACAGCTGTGATGACGTCTCTGTGTTGGACCATGCAGAAAACATCCTTGTGGTGGACAGTGGAAGAGATGTCCCTTTGGTTGACACTGGGGAGGATGTCCCTGTGGTAGACAGTTGGAATGATGTCTTTCTGGTGGACAGTGCGAAGGACATCCCTGTGGTGGATAGTTTGAATGACATCCCTGTTGTTGACAGTGAAGAGGACTTCCCTGTGGTGGACAGTGGGGTGGACATCTTGTGGACAGTGGTGAGGAGGATTCTCTGGTGCAAAGGAGAACGTCCCTTTGGTGGACATTGGGAATGATGTCCCTGTCATGGAGAATGCGGGAAATATCTCTGGAATAGACAATGGTGAGGACATCCATGGTGTGTACAGGAGGATGTTCCTGTGGTGCACAAGGGTGAAGACATTCCTTTTGTGCATGGAAGGATGTCCTTGTGGTGCACAGTGGGGAGGATGTTCTTGTGGTGAACAGTGAGAAGGACATCCTGTGGTGAACAGCTGGGTAGAACTTTCTGTCGTGGACAGTGGGAAGGACCTCCCTCTGGTGGACAGTGGGAAGGACGTCCCTGTTGTGGACAGTGGAAAGTGCTTTTCTTTGAGGACAGTGGGGAATATGTTTGTTTAGTGGACAGTAGGGAGGACGTCCTGTGGTGGACAGTGGTGAGGACGTTTCTCTGGTGCAAAGAACGTCCTTTGGTGGACATTGGAGAATGATTTCACTGCCATGGACTTTGCGCAGGACATCTCTGGGGTAGATAGTAGTGAGGATATCACTGGTATGCACAGGAAGATGTTCCTGTTGTGCACAGTGGGGAGGATGTCCTTGTGGTGAAGAGTGAGAAGGATGTCCCTGTGGTGGCCAGCTGGGAGGACCTCATGTGGTTGACAGTAAGAAGGACCTCCCTGTGTTGGACAGTGGGTAGGACGTCCATGTGCTAGACAGTGGGGAGGACATCCCTGTTTTGGACAGTTGGGAAGAAGTTACTATTTTGGACAGTGGGAAGGACATCCCTATGTTGGACAGCAGGGATGACCTCTCTGTGGCTGACAGTGGGAAAGATGTCCCAGTGATGGACAGTGATGAGGACCTTTCTGTGGTGGACAGTGGATTGGATCTTTTTGTGGTGGACAGTGGAGAGGACCTCCCTGTGGTAGACAGCGGAGGACATGCCTGAAGTGGACAGTGGATAGGACCTCCATGTGATGGACAGTGGGAAAAACATTCCTGTAGTGGACAGTGGGGAAGATGTTTTGGTGGTGGAGTGTGGAAAGGACATCCCTATGGAGGACAGTGGTGGGGAAGTTCCTCTGGTAGACACTCAGGAGAAAGTTTCTGTGGTGGTAAGTAAAGAGGACATCTTTGAGGTGTATAGTTGAGAGTACTTCCCTGTTTTATACAGTGAGTAGGATATCCCTGTCATGGACAGTAGTGAGGATGACCCTGTTGTGGACAGTGGGAATGACGGCCTGTGGTGAACAATGCAAAGTATGTCCCTGTGGTGCAGAGTGGTGAGGACATCCCTGTTTTGCACAGGATGATGTCCTTGTGGTGGGCAGTTGCGAGAACCACAATCTGGTGGACTGTGTGGTAGGACATCCCTGTGGTGGACAGTGGGGAGGACGTTTCTGTTTTGGACAACTGAGAGGATGTCCCTGTGGTGGACAGCTGGGAGGACCTCTCTGTGTTGGACAGTGGTAAATATGTTCCTGTGATACACAGTGATGAGAATGTTTCTGTGGTGGACAGTGGAAAGGAGGTACCTGTTGTGGACAATGTTGAGGATCCCCCAGTCGTGGATATTGGGAAGGACATCCCTGTGGTGAACCGTGGAAAGGATGTTTTTGTGGTGGACAGTAGGGAGGACCTCTTCATGTTGGAAAGTGGAAAGTATATCACACTGATGAGGACGTTTCTTTGGTGGGCAGTGATAAGGAAGTTTCTCTGGTGCAAAGGAAAATGTCCCTTTGGTGGACAGTGGAAAGTACATCTCTTCGGTGGACAGCAGAGATAACCACACTGTGGTGGAAAGTGGGAAGAACATTTATGTTGTGGACAGTGGAAAGGAAGTCCCTGTTGTCGATATTAGTGTAGGAAGCCGCTGTTAGCAGTGGCTATACATTTGCATTTCCAAGATGGTGCTGGCCGCGTGTCTTCTCCAGATGTAAACAATTATCTGCACAGTTGCTAGGCTGATAGGCGTGCCAAAGTCACTGCCAATCCCGAGGCATAATATTGGGTGGTGAGCAAACAGCCAATCAGAAGTGAATACGTCACTCTAGACTGTACTTAAGCCGGACCCCTTCCTCAGCTCTGCCCTTCCGCGCCTCTCCGCGTTTCCCCACGTGTGTGAGAAAGATTAAAGCCTCGTTTTGCAGTAACTACCTGATCTCTGCGTCTCGTGCTTTCTCTCCCACGGATGCAAGGCTCGAGGGGGGCATGTTAGATATTTGGAAGGAACTTTTGGTACTGAACAGTGGGAAGGATATCCCTCTGGTGGACAGTGGGGAGGACATCCCTGTGGTGGACAGGGGGAAGGACATCCATGTGGTGGACAGTAAAAAGGACTTTTCTGTGTTGGACACTTGGGTGACATCCCTGTGGTGAATAGTGGGAAAGATGTTTCTTTGGTGGATAGTGGGGAGGATGTCCCAGTCATAGAGAGTGCAGAGGACATCTCTTGGGTGGAGAGTGTTGCTGACAACCCTGGTGTGCAAAGGAGGATGTCCCTGTGGTGCACAGTGGTGAGGATATCCCTGTTGTGCACAGGAAAAAGTCCATGTTGTGTAAAGTGTGTAGGATGTCCCAGTGGTGAACAGTGAAAATGATATGACTGTGGTGAAAAATTTGGAGGATGTCCCTGTGGTGGACAGTGCGAAGGACGTCACTTTGGTGGACAAGAGGGAGGACTTCTCTATGGTGGACTGTATGAAGGATGTCCTGGTGGTGGTAGGTGGGGAGAATGTCTCTGTGGTGGACAGTGGGGAGGATGTCTCTGTGGTGAACAGTTGAAAGATGTACCTTTGGTGGACAGTGGGAAGAATGTCCTTTTGGTTAAGAGTGAGAAGGACAACCCTGTGGTAGACAGTGGGTAGGATGTCCCTAGGGAGGGCTTTTTCATAGAACGTCTCTGTGGTGGACAGTGGGAAGAACATCCCTATGTTGGATAACAGGGAAGACTTCTCTATGGTATACTGTATGAAGGATGTCTTTGTTGTGAACAGTGGGGAGGATGTCTCTGTGGTGGACAGTTGAAAGATGTACCTTTGGTGGACTGTGGGAAGAACGTTCCTTTGGTGAACAGTGGGAAGGAAATCCTTTCTGGTACACAGTGGGTAGGATATCCCTGTGGAGGGCATTGGGTAGAACGTCTCTGTGGTGGACAATGGGAAGGACATCCCTTTTGTGGACAGTGGGGAGAATACTTCTGTGGTGGACAGTTGAAATGATGTCCCTGTTATGGACAATGGAGAGGATCTACCTGTGGTGAAGATTTGGGAGGCCTAACTGGGTTAGACATTGGGTAGGATGTCTCTGTGGTGGACAGTGGGTAGTACGTTCCTGTGGTGGACACTGGTAGGACGTCCCTGTGGTGGACAGTGGAAAGAACATTCCTGTTGTGGACATTGGGGAGGATGTAACTGTGGTGGACAGTGGAAAGGAGGTCCCTGTGGTGGACAGAGGTAAGGACATTTATGTTGTGGATTGTGGGAAGAACATCTCTGTTGTGGACATTGGGAAAGTCCTCATCGTGGTGAACTGTGAAAAGAAGGTCATTCTTGTGGACAGAGAGGAGGACATCAATTAGGTGGACAGTGGAAAGGACATCACTGTGGTGGACAATGGGGAAGACCTTATTGTGGTGGACATTGGGAAGGACATCCCTGTTGTGGACAATGGGGAGGATGTCACTGTTTTGGACAGTGGTAAGGACATCCCTGTGGTGGATAGTAGAGAGGACATTTCTGTGGTGAACAGTGGGAAGAAGTTCCATGTGTTAGACAGTTGGGAGTACATTTATGTTTTGGATTGTGGGAAGGACATCCATGTTGTGGACATTGGGAAGGACCTCCATGTGTTGGACAGTGGGAACCATTTCCCTCTCGTGGACAGTGGGGAAAACACTATTTGTGGACAGTGGGAAGGAAGTCTCTCTGGTGGACAGTGAAGAGGACTTCCCTGTGGTGGACCATTGAAATGATATCCTTGTGGGCGACTGTGGGAAAGACGTACCCTTGGAGAACAGTGGGGAGGACATCACTGTGGTGGTTAGTAGATAGGACCTCTTTATGGTGAATAGTAGGAAGAAGGTCCCTGTGGTGGAGACTGTGAAGGAAATTTATGTTGTGGATTGTGGGAAGAACGTACATGTTGGGGATATTGGAAAGGACCTATGTGTGTTTTACAGTGGCAAGTATATCCCTCTGGTGGACAGTAGAGAGGACCACCATGTGGTGGACAGTGGGACGTACTTTCCTGTTGTGGACAGCAGGGTGTACTTTTCTGTAGTGGACAGTGAGAAGGAGGTCCCTGTGGAGGACCATGGAAAGGATATGCCAGTTTTGGACAGGGCTGAGGACATCACTATGGTGGACAGTGGAATGGATGTACATGTGGTGGACAGTAGAGGGGACTTCCCTGTGGTGGACAGTGAGAAGGAGTTCCCTATGGTGGACATTGGAAGGACATATATGTTGTGGACTGTGGGAAGGACGTCCCTGTTGTGGATATTCGAAAAGGCCTCCTGGTGGTGAACAGTGGGAAATATGTACCTCTGGTGGACATTGAGGAGGAACTCCTCTGGTGGACATTGGGAAGGATGTCCCTGTGGTGGATAGAGGGGAGGTTGTCACTTAGATGATCAGTGGTAAAGACATCCCTGTGATGGATAATAGAGAAGACCTCTCTGTGGTGCACATTGGGAAGAAGGTCCCTGTGGTGGAGAGTAGGAAGAACATTTATGTTGTGGAATGTGGGAACGACATACATATTGTGGATATTGGGAAAAACCTCTGTGTTCTACAGTGGCAAGCATGTCCCTCTGGTGGCAGTGGGGAGGATCACCATGTGGTGGACAGTGGGAAGGACATCATTGTGGTGGACAGAGGAAAGGACATCATTGACGTGGACATTAGGAAATATATTCCTGTTGTGGACAGCAGGGTGTACCTTTCTGTGGTGAACAGTGGGAAGGACTTCCCTGTGCTGGACAGTAGAAATGACTTCCCTGTTATGGATAGTGGGATGGAGGACCCTGCAGTAGAGAGTGTAAAGGACATGCCACTTGAGGACAGTGCAGAGGACATACCTGTGGTGGACAGTGGAAAGGACATTCCTGTGGTTTTACAATAGAGTGGACTTCCCTGTGGTGGACAGTAAGAAGGAGGTCCCTGTTGTGGACATTGGAAGGACATATATGTTGTGGACTGTGGGAAGGACGTCCCTGTTGTGGACACTGGGAAAGACCTCCTTGTGGTGAACAGTAGGAAGTATGTGTCTCTGGTGGACTTTGGGGAGGAACTCTCTGTGGTGGACAGTGGGAAGGATGTTCCTGTGGTGGAGAGAGGGAGGACGTCACTTAGGTGGACAGTGGTAAGGACATACCTGTGGTGGATAGTGGATAGGACTTCTCTGAGCTGAACAGTGGGAAGAAGGTCCCTGTGGTGGAAAGTGGGAAGGACGTCCCTTTGATGGACAGTGTCAATTACATACCAGTGGTAGACAGTGGTGAGGACGTCCATGGGATGGAATGTGGCAAGGATTTCCTTGTGGTGCACAGTTGGAAGAATGTCCCTGTGTTGGACTGTGGGCGGGATATTTCTTTGGTGTACAGTTGGTATGACGTCCCTGTTTTGGACAGTAGGTTGGATATCTCTATGGTGGACAGTGGGAAGGAGTTCCCTGTGGTTGACAATGGGAAGGATGACTCTGCTGTGGAAACTGGGAAGGATGTCACTGTGATGGACAGTCAGGAGGACATCCCTGTGGTGAACAGTGGTGAGGACCTTTCTGTCGTGCACTGGAGAATGTCACTTTGGTGGACCTTGGGAAGGATGTTCCTGTTTTGGAGAGTGCAGAGGACATCTCTGGGGTGGACAGTGGTGAAGACGTACTTGTTGTGGACTGGAAGATGTCCATGTGGTGCACAGTCATGAGGATAACCCTGTTGTGCACAGGAGGATGTCCCTGTGGTGCACAGTGGGGAGGATGTTCCTGTTTTGAACAATGGGAAGGAACACCACTGTGGTGGACATTGGTGAGGACACATCTGTTGTGGACAGTGGGGAAACATCACTTTGGTGGACAGTGGAGAGGACATCTTTGTGGTTGGTGGGGGAAAGATGTCCCTGTGGTGAAGAGTGCTGAGGACAACTCTGTGTTGGACATTGGTGAGAACATCCCTGTGGTGGACATTGGGCAGGATGTCCCTGTGGTTGACAGAGTGTAGGATGTTCCCATGGTGGACAGTAAGGAGGAGGTCTCTGTGGTGGACAGTAGGAAGGATGTCCTTGTGGTGGACAGTGAGGAGGACGTCCCTGTGGTGGACAGTGTAAAGGACATCACTGTGGTGGACAGTAGGTAGGACCTCCCTGTGGTAGACAGTGAGAAGGATGTCCCTGTTGTGGAGAGTGAGAAGGAAGTTTATGTTGTGGAAAGTAAAAAGGATGTCCCTTTGTGGACATTGTGAAGGACCTCCTTGTGGTGAACAGTGGAAAGGATATCCATCTGGTTGACAGTTGGGAGGACATCCCTGTGATAAACAGTTGGAAGAACATCTCTGTGGTGGACTGTGAAGAGGAACTCTCTGTTTTGGACAGTTGGAAGGATGTCTTTTGGTGGAGAGTGGGGAGGATATCCCTGTGGTGGATAGTTGGAAGGACTTCCCTGTTGTGGACAGTGGAGAGGACTTCCCTTTGGTGGACAATGGGAAGTACGTCCCTGTGGTGGACAGTGGAGAGGACATCTTGTTGTGGACAGTGGTGAGGAGGTTTTTCTGTTTCAAAGGGGAACATCCCTTTGGTGGACATTGGGATTGATGTGGCTGTAATGGAGAGTGCGGAGAACATCTCTACAGTAGACAGTGGTGAGGACATCCATGGTGTGCACAGGAGGATGTTCCTGTGGTGCACAAGGGTGAGGACATTCCTCTTGTGCACGGGAGGATGTCCTTGTGGTGCACAGTGGGGAGGATGTCCTTGTGGTGAACAGTGAGAAGGACGTCCCTGTGGTTGACAGCTGGGAGGAACTCTCTGTGGTGGACAGTGGGAAGGACCTCCTTCTGGTGGACAGTGGGAAGGATGTCCCTGTTTTGGATAGTGGAAAGTGCTTCTCTTTGGTGGACTATGGAGAATATGTTCCTTTAGTGGACAGTGGGGAGGACATCTTGTGGTGGACAGTAGTGAGGACGTTTCTCTGGTGCAAAGGAGAATGTACTTCGGTGAACATTGGGAATGATGTCCCTGCCATGGACTGTGCAGAGGACATCTCTGGGTAGACAGTAGTGAGGACATCACTGGTGTGCACCGGAAGATGTTCCTGTCGTGCACAGTGGGGAGGATGTCCTTGTGGTGAAGAATGAGAAGGATGTCCCTGTGGTGGACAGCTGGGAGGACCTCATGTGGTTGACAGTAGGAAGGACCTCCCTTTAGTGGACAGTGGGTAGGACGTCCATGTGGTGGACAGTGGTGAGGACATCCCTGTTTTAGACAGTGGGGAAGAAGTTACTGTTTTGGACAGTGGGAAGGATGTCCTTGTGGTGGACTGCAGGGAGGACTTCTTTGTGGTTGACAGTGGGAACGATGTCCCAGTGATGGACAGTGATGAGGACATTTCTGTGGTGGACAGTGTATTGGATCTTTTTGTGGTAGACATTTGTGAGGATCTTCCTGTGGTGGACTTTGGTGGACGTGCCTGTGGTGGACAGTGGAGAAGACCTCCCTGTGATGGACAGTGGGAAAGACATCACTGTAGTGGACAGTGGGGAAGATGTTTCAGTGGTGGAAAGTGGAAAGGACGTCCCTCTAGTGGACAGTGGTGAGGATGTTCCTCTGGTGGATACTGGAGAGAAAGTTTCTGTGTTGGTAAGTAAAGAGGACATCCCTGAGGTGTACAGTTGAGAGTACTTTTCTATTTTATACAGTGAGGAGGACATCCCTCTGGTGGAAAGTGGTGAGGACGACCATGTGGTGGACAGTGGGAATGATGGACTCTGGTGAACAATGCAAAGTATGTCCCGGTGTGCTCAGTGGTGAGGACATCCCTGTTTGTCACAGGAGGATGTCCTTGTGGTGGACAGTGAGAGGACAACACTCTGGTGGACTGTGTGGTAGGATGTCCCTGTGGTGGACAGTGTAGAAGATGTCTGTGTTGTGGACTGTGGGAAAGTTGTCCCTTTGGTGGACAGTGGGAATGACATCCCTGTGGTGAACAATGCAAAGTATGTCCCTGTGGTGCACAGTGGTGAGGACATTCCTTTTGTGCACAAGACGATGTCCCTGTGATGGAAGTGAGGAGGACCACACTCTGGTGGACTATGGGGTAGGACGTCCCTGTGATGGACAGTGGAAAGTGTGTCCATATGGTGTACAGTGGGGAAGATGTCCTTGTTGTGGACAGTAGGAAGGACGTCCATGTGGTGGACTTTGGGGTAGGAAATTCTTGGTGTGGACAGTTGGGAGGATGTCCTTGTGGTGGACAGTGGGGAGGACATCTCTGTGGAGGACTGTGGAAAGAATGTCCCTGTGGTGGAAAGTGGAAAGGAATTCTCTGTGGTGTATAATGGGAAGAACTTCCCTCTGGTAGACAGTAGAGAGGATGTACCTGTGGTGGACAGTTGGAAGACTGTCCCTGTGGTGGAGTGCAGGGAGGAACTTTCTGTGGTGGACAGTGGGAAGGGCATCCCTGTTGTCGACAGTAAAAGATGTCACTTTTTTGCACATTTTGGAAGATGTCCCTCTGGTGAACAGCGGTAAGGACATCCCTGTGGTGGACAGTGGTTAGGACTACCCTGTTGTGGACAGTGGTAAGGATGCCCCTGTCATGGACAGCAGGGACGACTCCACTTTGGTAGACAGTGGGAATGACGTCCATGTGGTGGACAATGCAAAGTATGTCCCTGTGGTGCACAGTGGTAAAGACATCCCTGTTGTGTAAAGGAGGATGTCCTTGTGGCGGACAGTGGGAAGATCATCAATATGGTGGACTGTGCAAAGTTGTCTGTTTTGTGGGCAATGGGAAAGACATACCATTGGTGGACAACAAGAATTACTTCTTTATGGAGGACTGTATGAAGGATGTCCTTGTGGTGGACAGTGGGGAGGAAATTTGTGTGGTGGACAGTTGAAATAACTTCCCTGTGGTGGACAGTAGAGAGGACCTACCTTTCGTGGAGATCGGGGAGTACCTCCCTGTAGTAGACTGTGAGTAAAATGTCCCGGTGGTCGACAGTGGGTAGTACGTAACTGTGGTGTACACTGCGGAGGAAATCCTTGTTGTTGGACATTGGAAAGTTCATCCCTGTTTGGAGAGTGGTGAGGACTTCACTGTGGTGGACAGAGGAAAGGACATCAATTTGATGGACAGTAGAGAAGACCTCCCTGTGGTGGACAGTGGAAAGGAGGTCCCTGTGGTGGACAGTGGAAAGGACACTTATGTTGTGGACTGTGGGAAGAACATGTCTGTTGTGGACATTGGGAAAGACCTCCTTGCTGTGAGAGTGGGAAGTATATTTTTGTTGTGGATTGTGGGAATGATGTACATGTTGTGGACATTGGGAAGGACCTCTATGTGTTCTACAGTGGCAAGCATGTCCCTCTGGTGTATAGTGGAGAGGACCACCATGTGATGGACAGTGGGATGGATGTCTATGTTGTGGACAGAGGTAAGGACATCGTTGAGGTGGACATTAGGAATTATGATACTGTTGTAGACAACAGGGAGTACCTTTCTGTGGTGGACAGTGGGAAGGACATGCCTGTTGTGGACAGTGTGGTGGACAGTGTAAAGTACATCCCTGTGGTGGACAATAGAGTGGACTTTCCTTTGGTGGATAGTGGGAAAAAGGTCCCTGTGGTGGAGAGTGAAAAGGACATGCCTGTTGTGCACAGTGCGGAGGACATCACTGTGGTGAACAGTGGAAAGGACATCCCTGTGGTGGACAGTAGAGAGGACTTGTCTGTGGTGGACTGTGGGAAGGAGGTCCCTGTGGTGGACACTGGAAGGACATATATGGTGTGGACTGTGGGAAGGACGTCCCTGTTGTGGACATTGGGAAAGACCTTTTTTTGGACAGAGGGAAAGATGATCCTCTTGTGGACTGTGGGGAGGATGTCCCTGTGATGGAAAGTGGGGAGGACATCAATGTTATGGTCTGTGGGGAGGATATCACAGATGTGGACAGAGGGAAGGACGTCCCTGTTGTGGACAGCAGGGAGGACCTTTCTGTTTTGAATTGTGGGAAGAACATCCCTGTGGTGGAGAGTGGGGAGGATTTCACTGTGGTGGACTTGAGGAGCATGTTACTATGGTGCACTGGAGAATGTCCTTGTGGAGCATAGTCCAAAGAATGTCCATATGGTGGAGAGTGTGAAGGACATCACTGTGAAGGACAGTGGTTAGGACATCCCTGTTGTGCCCCGTGTGAAGGATGTCCCTGTTGTTTACAGTGGGAAGGACTTCACTGTGTTTGATAGTTGGGAGGACATCCCTCTTGTGGACAGTTGGGAGGATGTCACGGTGGTGGAGAGCTGAGAGGATATCACTGTGGTGGACAGTGCATATGATGGCCTTGTAGAAAGTAAGAACAATGTTCCTGTGGTGCACAAGAGAATGTCCTTTGGTGGACAATGAGAAGGTTGTCCTTGTAGTGGGGAGGGCAGAGGACATCTGTGGGGTGTACAGCAATAAGAACATCCCTGTTGTGCACAGGAGGATGTCCCTGAAGTGTACAGTGTGGAGGACCTCACTGTGGTGGAAAGGCAAAAGGATGTTCCTGTTGTGGACAGTGGGTAGGACCTACCTGTGCTGGACAATGTGTAGTATGTCCCTGTGGTTTACAGTGTGGAGGATATTCATGTTGTGGTCAGTGGTGAGGACATCCCTGTAGTGGATATTGTTAAGGAAAATCATGTTTTGGAACAGTGGTAATGGAGGATGTCCGTGTGGTAGACAGTGGGAAGGACATCTCTTTGGCAAACTGTAAAAAGGGCATCCCTACACACTGTCCACCACAGGGAGGTCCTCCCCACTGTCCACAACAGGAATATCTTTCTGCTTGTTCACCACAGTGAAGTCATCCACACTGTACACCTAAGGGACATCCTCCTGTGCACAACAAGGATGTTCTTATCGCGGTACATCCCAGAAATGTCCACTGCACTCCCCACTACAAGGACATCCTTCTCACTGTCCACCAAAGAGACATTCTCTTGTGCACCACAGGAATGTTGTTTTTACTGTCTACAAGGCCTTCATCTGTACTGTCCACCACAGTGAAATCCTCTCAACTCTCCAACACAGTGACATCCTCCAACTGTCCACAACAAAGATGTCCTCCAAACTATCAAAAAACAGTGAAGGCCTTCCCACTGTAAACAAAAGGGACACCCTGCCCACTGGGCAAAACAGGGATATCCTAACCACTGTCCACCAGAGAGATGTCCTCTGCACTCACCACCTTATGTACATCCAACTGACTATGCACCACAAGGACGATCTCCAGTGCAACACAATAACATCCTCTCCATTGTCCACCACACTGAAATCCTCCCCACTGTCCACCACAAGGATGTGCCCCAAAATGTCCACAACAGTGACGTCTTTCCCACAGTCCACAACATATATGTCCTTCCAATGTCCACCACAGGGACTTCCTTCCCACTGTCCACCACAGGGAAATCCTCTTTACTGTCCACCACAGGGATATTTTTTTTCACTGTTCACCACAGGGATGTCTTCCTCACTGTCCAAAACAGGCATGTCCTTTTCACTCTCCACCACAGAGACATCTTTCCCACTGTCCACCACAGTGAAGTCCTCTCTACTGTCCACCAAAGGGATATGCTTTCCACTGTCCACAACAGGTATGTCCTACACCATGTCCACAAGAGGCATGTTCTTTCCATGGTCCACCACATGGAACTTCTTCCCAATGTCCACCACAAAGAAGTCCTCACTATGGTCCTCCACAGGTATGTCCATTCCACTGTTCACCACAGGGATGTCCTCCGCTCTGTCCAAAACAGGCATGTCCTTTCCATGCTCGACCACTGGGACCTCCTTCCCACTGTCCACCACAGGGAAGTCCTCTCTACTGTCCACCACAGGGATGTCCTTTCCTCTGTCCACCAAATGGACATTGTCCGCAATGTCCACATCAGTCATGTAGTTCCCACTGTCCACCACAGTAAGGTGCACCCTGCTGTCCACAACAGGAACGTACTTCCCAAGTTCATTAAATGATGTCCTCTCCTATGTCCATCACAGAGACATCCTTCCCACTGTCTACCACATGGTGTTTCTCCCCACTGTCCACGACAAGGACAAGCTTCCCACTGTCCACCACACAGAGGTCCTTCCCAATGTACACAACATGGATGTCCTTCCCACAATCCACAACATAAATGTCCTCCCCACTGTCCAACACATGGACCTTCTTCCCACTGTTCACCACAGAGAGGTCCTCTCTACTATCCACCACAGGTTTATCCTTACCACTGTCCACCTAAGTGACAACCTCCCTCTCTCCACCACAGGAACATCCTTCTCACTGTCCACCACAGAGAGTTCCTCCCCAATGTCAACCAGAGTCACATACTTCCCACTGTTCACCACAAGGAGGTCTTTCCCAATGTCCACAACAGTGACATCCTTCCCACAGTCCAAAACATATATGACCTTCCAATGTCCAAAACAGAGACCTGCTTCTCACAGTCCACCACAGGGAAGTCCTCTCTACTGTCCACCACAAGGATGTCCTTTCTACTGTCTACCACAGGGATGTCCTCTGCCATGTCCACAAGAGGCATGTCCTTTCCATGGTCCACCACAGGGACATTCTTTCTAATTCCACCACATGGAAGTCCTCTCCATGGTCCATCACAAATATATCCTTTCCACTGTTCACCACAGGGTTGTCCTCTGCCCTGTCCACAACAGGCATGTCCTGTCCATGCTCCACCACAGGGACCTCCTTCCCACTGTCCACCACAGGGAAATCCTCTCTACTGTCCACCACAGGAATGTCCTTTCCTCTGTCCACCATATGGATGTCCTCTGCCCTGTAAACAAAAGGCCTGTGATTTCCACTGTCCACCAAAGAAAAGTACACACAACTGAACAAAACAGGAACGTACTTCCCAATGTTCATTAAATTATGTCCTCTCCTAAGTCCACCACAAAGACATCCTTACCAATGTCCACAACATGGTGTTTCTCCACACTGTCCACGACAAGGACATGCTACCCACTGTCCACCACACGGATGTCCTTCCCAATGTTGACAACATGGACGTCCTTTCCACAATCCACAACATAAATGTCTTCCCCACTGTCCAACACTTGCACCTTCTTCCCACTATTCACCACAGAAAGGTCCTCTCTACTGTCCACCACAGGGATGTCCTTACCACTGTCCAAACCCGTGACATCCTCCACACCTTCCACAACAGGGATGTTCTTCCCACTGTCCATCACAGAAAGGTCATCCCCACTGTCCACCCCAGTGATGTTTTTCCCATTCTCCACCTAAGTGACGTCCTCCCCTCACCACTGTCCACCACTGTGAAGTCCTTTCCATTTTCCACCATGAGGAGGTCCTCTCCACTTTCCACCACAGAAACATCCTTTCCACTGTTCACCACAGGAATATCCTTCCCAATATCGGCGACAGGGTGGTCCTCACCACTGTCCACAACATGGACATCCTATCCACTGTCCACCACAGAAACATCCTCATCACTGTCTATCACAGGGACATCTTTACCACTGTCCACCACAGAGAGTTTTTCCCTGCTGTCCACCACAGGAATGTCCTTCACACCATCAACCACAGTAATGTTTTCTCAGTTGTCCAAAACAGAAACATCCTCCCCACTGTCCACCACAGTGACATAATACTTACTGTCCACCACAGGGAGAACCTCCCCACTCTACAACAGGGATGTCCTTCCATTGTCCACCACATGTACATCCTTTCACTGTAAAAAAAGGACTTCCTTCCCACTGTTTACCACAAGGATGTCTTCCTAACTGTCTGCCACACAAATATGTACAAAACTGTCCACTACAGAAACATTTATCTCACTGTCCACAACAGGGACATACTCCCCATTGTCCTCCACAAGGACGTCCATCCCACTGTCCAAAACAGAAAGGTTCTACCAACTGCCCACCACAGGGACATCCTCTCAACTGTCCACAACAAGGAGTTCTCCCACAGAGTCCACCACAGAAACGTCCTTTCCACTGTCCAACAAAGGGACATCATTTCCCCTGTCCACAACACAGACATCTTCGCCACTGTCCACCGCATGGACGTCCTTCCAACTGTCCAACACAGGGACATCCTACAACAAAGTCCACCAGAGTGTGGTCCTCCCCATTGTCCACAAAAAGGACATCCTCCTGTGCACAAGGATGTAAGGGATGTCTTCACCACTGTGCAACACAGGGACATATTTGCACTGTACACCAAAGGGACATCATTCCCACTGTCCACCAAAGTGAGGTTCTCCCTGCTGCCCACCACAGGGCATCCTTACCACTGTCCATCACAGGGTCATCCTCAAAACTGTCCACCAGAGGGATGTCCTTCACACTGTTCACCAGAGGGACATCTACCCCATTGTGCACAAAGGGACATCCTTTTACTGTCCACAACAGTGATGTCCTTCCCACTGTCCACCACATTAAGGTCCTCCCTGCTCTCCACCACAGGAACAGTCTTCTCACTGTCCACCATAGAACGTCCTTTCCACTGTCCACCACAGGTACATCCTCTCCACTGTCCACCAGAGTGACATCCTACCCATTGTATACCACAGAGAGGTCCTTTCCACTGTCCAACACAGGGATATTTTCCCACTGTCCACCAGAGTGATGTCTTCCCCACTTTAAGCAGGGATGTCCTCTCCACTGTCCACCACAGAGACATCCTACTGATGTCCACCACAGGGAGGCCCTCCCCACTGTCCACCATAATGGCATAATCCCCTTGTCCACCTCATGGACATCCTTACACTGTCCACAAAATGGACAATATTCTCACAGTTTAGCACAGGAATTTACTCCACTCAGTCCACTACAGGGGCGTTCTACACACTGTCCACCACAGGGAGGTCCACCCATCTGCCCACCACAGGGATATCCTCTCCACTGTCCACATGAGAGAGCTCCTCCCCACAGTCCACCACAGGGACGTCCTCCAGTGTACCACAAAGACATTCATAAAACTGTCCACCACAGGGTCATCTTCACCAATGCCCAGCACAGTGACATCCTTCCCACTTTACACCACAGGGACATCCTCCTGTGCACAACAGTGAAATCCTGGCCAATGTGCACCACAGGGACATGCGTTCCACTGTCCACAACAAGGACATCCTCCCCAGTGTTCACTAAAGAGTGGATGTCCCCACAGTCCTCCACATGGACATCTTACCCACTGTCCACCAAAGAAACAACCTCCTCACTTTGCACCAAAGGGACATTCTCCTATGCACAACAGGACCATCCTCACAACTGTGCATCATAGAAATATTCTTTCCACTGTCCACAACAGAAATGTCCTTCCCATTGTAGACCACAGAGATGTCCTCCCTGGTGTCCACCACAGGGACACTCTTCACACTTTCCAGCAAAGAAACATCCTCCCCACTGTCCACCAAAGGGATGCCCTCCCCACATTCTGCCACAGAGAAGTCCATCACACTGTCCAAAACAGAAATGTCCTCCCCACTGTCCACAATGGGGATGTCTTCCCATAGTCCACCACAGGGACGTCTTTTTCATAGTCCACCAAACAAATGTCCTTTCCAATATCCACTACAGGGACATCCTCCTGTGTACTACAAGTACATCCATACCACTGTCCACAACATGGTTGTCCTCAACAATATGCACTACAGAGAATTCCTCACCACCATCCACCACACGAATATCGTCCACACAGTAAACCACAGGGACATCCTACCCACTGTCCACTACAGAAAGGTCCTCCCCTCTGTCCACCACAGGGACATCCTTCTGCCTGTCCACCACGGTGATGTCATCCCTACTGCCCTCCAAAGGGACATAATTCCCACTGTAGACCCCAAGGACATCATTTCAATGGTCTACCACAGGGAAGATCCCTTCACTGTCCACCACAGGAATGTCATTCCCACTGTACACCACAGGGACATCCTCTTGTGCACAACAGTGATGTACTAATCACTGTCCACCACAAAGATGTCCTCCACAATCTCCAACATATAGACATCCTTCCAACTATGCACCACAGGGACATTCTCCAGTGCACCACAGTAACATCCTCCCCACTCTCCACGACTGGGATGTCTTCCCCACTGTCTACAACAGAGATGTCTTTCCCACAATTCAAAACAGAAAGGTCCTCCATGCTGTCCACCACAGTGAACTCCTTCCCTTTTCAACCTTCGTTATATCCTGTCCTCAGACCATGACAGGGATGTCCTTTTCACTATCCACCACAGGGATGTCTTCCCCACTCTTGACCCAAGGGTCATTCTTCCCACTTTCCACCACAAGTAGGTCTTTCCCAATTTACACAAAAGGGATGTCCTTCCCACAGTCCACAACATATATGTCTTTCCAATGTCCACCACAGCGACATCTTTCCCACTGTCCACCACTGGGAGGCCCTCTTTCCTGCCCACCACAGGAATGTCCTTTCCATTGTCTACCCCAGATATGTCCTCTGCACTGTCCACAACAGGCATGTCCATTTCACTCTCCACCACAAGGACCTTCTTCCCACTATCCACCACAGGGAAGTCATCTATACTGTCCACCACAGGGATGTCCTCCCCACTGTCTGCAACAGGAATGTCCTTCCCACAATTCATAACAGAAAGGTCCTCCTTTCTGTCCTCCACAGGGACGTCCTTCCCTCTGTCCACCTCAGTGATATCCTCCCTTCAGACCATAACAGGAATGTCCTCCCTGCTGTCCACCACAGGGACGTTTTTCCCTCTGTCCACCTCAGCAATATCCTCCCTTCAGACCATAACAGGAATGTCTTCCCACTTACCACCACAGGGACGTCCTCCCAACTGTCCACAAGAGGGTTATCCTTTCCACTGTCCAACAAAATGTCTTTCCCAATGTCCACAACAGGGACATCCTTCTCACAGTCCACACAATATATGTCCTTCCAAAGTCCACCACAGGGACCTCCTTCCCACTGTTCACCACATAGAAGTCCTCTCTACTGTCCACCACAGGGATGTCTTTTCACTATTCACCATAGGTGTGTCCTCTGCACTGTCCAAAACAGGCATGTCCTTTTCACTCTGCACCACAGGGACCTCCTTCCCACTGTCCACCACAAGGAAGTCCTCTCTACTGTCCACAACAAGGATGTCCTTTCCACTGTCCATCACATTGATGTCCACCACACTGTCCACAACAGGCTTGTCTTTTCTACTCTCCACCACAGAAAGGTACACCCTGCCATCCACAACAAGAATGTACTTCCTAATGTCCACCTCAATGATGTCCTTTCCTCTGTCCACCACAGTGACGTCCTTCCCACTGTCCACCACATGGTGGTCCTCCCCACTGTCCACGAGAAGGACATGTTTGCCACTGTTGGAAACACTGAGTTCCTTCCCAATATCCACAACATGTATGTCCTTCCCACAATCCACAACATAAATGTCCTTCCCACTCTCCACTACAGGGACCTTCTTCCCACTGTGCACCACAGATTAAGTCTTCTCTAGTATCCACCACGGGTATGTCCTTACCACTGTCCACCTAAGTGACGACCTCCCATCTCTCCACCTCAGGGACATCCATCCCACTGTCAACCATAGGTAGTTTTTCCCCAATGTCCATCAGAGTGACATCCTTCCCACTGTTCATCAAAAAATGTCTTTCCCAATGTCCATAATAGGGAAGTCCTTCCCACAGTCCACAACATATATGTCCATCCAATGTCCACCATAGGGACCTCCTTATAAATGTCCACCTCAGGAACATCCTTTCTACTGTCCATCACAGGTATGTCTTTACCACTGTCCACCACAGGTATGTCATTTCCATTGTTGATCCCAGGCACATCCTTCCCACTGTCCACCACAGGGAAGTCCTCTCAACGGTCCACCACAAAGATGTCCATTCCACTGTCCAACACAGGGATATCCACCACACTGTCTATAACAGGGATGTCCTTCCCACTGTCCACCACAGAAAGGTACACGCTGCTGTCCACAACAGCAACGTACTTCACAATGTCCAATAAATGATGTCTTCTCCTATGTCCACCACAAAGACTTCATTCCCACTGTCCACCACATGGTGGTCTTCCACACTTTCCATGAGAGGGACACGCTTCCCACACTCCACCACACAGAGGTCATTCCCAATGTACACAACATGGATGTATTTCCCACAATCCACAACATAAACGTACTACCCACTGTCCAACACATGGACCTTCTTCCCACAGTTTATCACAGAAAGTTCCCCTCTACTGTCCACCACAGGGTTGTCCTTACCACTGTCCAAACCAGTGACATCCTCTCCACTGTCCACAACAGGGACATCCTCCCAATTGTACACCCCAAGGAGTTCCTCCCCACAGTTCACCAAAGGGACATCCTTCCCACCATCCAAAAAAAAAGACATCTTCCCCACTGTCCACCACATGGACGTCCTTCCCACTGTCCACCACTAGGATGTCCTACCCCACAGTCCACCAGAGTGTTGTTTTTTTCACTGGCCACCACAAGGACATTCTCCTGTGCACAACAGGGATATTCTCACCACTGTGCACCACAGGGACATACTTTGCATTGTCCACCACAGGGACGTCCTTCCCACTGTTCACCAAACTGAGGTCCTCCCTGCTGTCCACCACAGTGGCATTCTTACCACTATGCACCACAGTATCGTCCTCACCACTGTGCATTACAGGGATGTCCTTCCCACTGTTTACCAGAGGGAAATCTTCATCAATGTGCACAAAACTGACCTCCTTTTACTGTCTACAACAGGGATGTACTTCCCACTGTCCACCAAAGAGTGATCCTCCCTGCTCTCCAACACAGGGACTGTCTTTTCACTGTCCACCATAGAACACCCATTCCACTGTCCACCACAGGTACATCCTCTCCACTGTCCAGCAGACGGACGTCCTTCCAATTGTACACTACATAGAGGTCCTTTCTGCTGCCCACCACAGGGACATTCTTCCCACTGTCCACCACAGAGATGTCTTCCCCATGGTCCACCACAAGGATGTCCTCCCTGCTTTAAACAGGGATGTCCTCCCCACTGTCCACCGAAGAGTCATCCTACTGATGTCCACCACAGGGAGGTCCTCCCCACTGTCCACCACAGGGTCATCTTCCCAATGTCCAGCACAGTGGAATTCTTCCCACTGTTCACCACAGGGACATCCTCCTGTGCACAACAGGAACATTCTGACCAATGTGTACCACAGGGACATCCTTTCCACTGTCCACCACAGGGACATCCTCCCCAATGTTCACTACAGATTTAACCTCCCCACAGTCCACCACATGGATGTCTTTCCCACTGTTCTCAATAGAAACCTCCTTCTCACTTTGCACCACAGTGGCATCCTCCTATGCATAACAGGGACGTCCTCACAATTGTGTACCACAGGAATATTCTTTTTACTGTCAACAACTGAGGTGTCCTTCCCACTGTAGATCATAGAGATGTCCTCCCTGCTGTCCAACACAGGGACATTCTTCCCACTTTCCACCACAGAAACGTCATCCCCACTCTCCACCAAAGGGATGTACTCCCCACATTCCAGCACAGAGACGCCCATCACACTGTCCACAAAAGAAATATCCTCCCCACTGTCCACTACAGGGAGGTCCTCCCAACTGCCCACCACAGGGAAGTCTTTTCCATGGTCCACCAAACAGATGTCCTTCCCACTGTCCTCCACAGGGACATCCTCCTGTGTACTACAAGGACATCCTTTCCACAGTCCACAACATGGTTGTCCTCAACAATATGCACTACAGGGAAGTCCACACCTCCTGCTACCACTTGAATATCCTCCTCACTGTAAACCACAGTGACATCTTACCCACTGTCCACCACAGTGAGGTCCTCCCCTCTGTCCACCACAGGGACATCCTTCTGCCTCTTCAGCATAGTGATGTCCTCCTCATTGTCCTGCAAAGGGACATCCTTCCCACTGTCGAACTCAAGGAGGTCTTTTCAACAGTCCACCAGAGGGAAGTCCTCTTCCCTGTCCACCACAGGAATATCCTTCCCAATGTACACCACAGGGACATCATCTTGTGCAAAAAAGGATTTTCTTACTACTACCCACCCCAGAGATGTCTTCTGCACTCCCCACTACAAGGACATCCTTCTCACTGTCCACCAAAGAGACATTCTATTGTAGATGACGGGAGTGTTTTTCTTAGTGTCCACAAGGCCTTCATCCACACTGTCTACCATTATGAATTCCTCTCAACTCTTCCACACAGGGACATCAACCCAACTGTCCACAACACGGATGTTCTCCCAACAATAAAACACAGCGAAGTCCTTCCCACTGTAAACAACAGAAACATCCTCCCCACTATGCACCACAGGGACATCCTACTGTGCACAACAGGGATGTCCTAAACACTGTCCACCACAGAGTTGTCCTCTGCACTCTCCACCATACGGACATCCTTCCAACTATGCACCATAGGGACATTCTCCAGTGAACCACAGTAACATCCTCCCCACTGTCCATCACAGTGAAATTCTCCCCACTGTCTACCACCGGGATGTCCTCCCCACTGTCTACAACAGGGATGACCTTCCCACTATTCACACCAGAAAGGTTCTCCCCACTGTCCACCAAGAGGATGTCCTTCACACTCTCCCCCTCAGTTATATCCTCTTTTCAGATCATAGCAGGGATGTCCTTCCCAATGTCTACCACAAGGAGGTCTTTCACAATGTCCACAACAGAGACGTCCTTCCCACTGTCCACAACATATATGTCCTTCCCAATGTCCACCACAGGGAACTCCTTCTCACTGTCCACCACAGCGAAGTCCTCTCTACTGTCCACCACAGGGATGTCCTTTCCACTGTCCACCAGAGTTATGTCCTTTGCACTGTCCACAACAGTCATGTCCTTCCCACTCTCCAGGAGAAATGTACACGCTGCTGTCCACAACAGGAACATACTTTCCAATGTCCACTAAATGATGTGTTCTCCTATGTCCACCACAGAGATGTCCTTCCCACTGTCCACCACACAGTGTTTCTCCCCACTGTGCACAAGAGGGACATGCTTCCCAGTGTCCACCACACAAAGGTTTTTCTCACTGTCCACAACATGGACGTCCTTTCTACAATCTACAACATAAATGTGCTCCCCACTGTACAACACATGGATCTTCTTCCCACTGTTCACCAAAGAAAGGTCCTCTCTACTGTCCACCACAGGGATGTCCTTACCTCTGTCCAAACCAGTGACATCCTCCTCACTGTCCACAACAGGGATGTCCTTCCCACTGTCCACCACAGAAAGTTCCTCCTCACTGTCCACCACAAGGATGTTTTTCCCACTATCCACCTAAGTGACGTTCTCCCCAGTGTCCACCACAGGGACGTCCTCCCCACTGTCCACAACAGGGATGTTCTTTCCACTGTCCACCACAGGAACGTCCTCCCCAGTGTCCACCACAGGTTCGTCCTCACCACTGTCCACCACAGGGATGTCCTCCTCACTGTATAAAACAAGAAATTACTCTCCACTGTACACCTCAGGGATATCTTCTTTACTTACCACCACAGAAACTTTCTCCCCAGTGTGCACAAGAGGAACATACTCACCACTGTCCATCAGTGGGACGTCCTCCCACTCTCCACCACAGAAACTTATTCCACACTCTCCACTACAGGGACATCCTTCCCATTATCCACCACAGGGAGGTCCTCTCCACTGTCCACCACAGGCATGTCCACCACAGGAAGGTCTTCTCAACTGTCCACCACAAAAACATTCAATCCACTGTCCACCACAGAAACGTACTCATCACTGTCCTTCACTGGGACATCTTTCACATTGTCAACCACAGAGAGGTCCTCCCTGCTGTCTACCACAGGAATGTCTTTAACACTGTTCACAACAGTAACGTCCTCCCCACTGTCCAAAACAGGGATGTCCTCCCCACTCTCCACCACATGGACGTCCTACCCACTGTCCACCACAGAGAGTTTCTCCCAGCTGTCCACCACAGCAACATCCTTCTCACTGTTCACCACAAGGACATCCTTCCCACTGTGCACCACAGGGACATCCTCCCGGGCACAACAGTAATGTCCTCACCCTTGTGCTACAGAAGAAGATCTTCCTGTGCACACCAGGGATGTCCTCACCACTGTCTACTCCATAGATATCCTCCACACAGTCCACAGCAGGGACATCATTTCCAATGTCCACCAAAGGACATTCTCTTTTGCATCAGAGAAACCTCCTCACCACTGTCCAACACAGGACGTCCTTCCCACTGTCCACCAAAGGAACATATTCACCACTGTCAACCAAAGAGAATTCCTTTCCACAAGCCACAACAGGGACGTCCTTCCCACTGTTCACCAAAGGGAGTTCCTTCCCACTGTCCACCACAGAAAGTTTCTCTCAGCTGTCCACCACAGGGACATCCTTCTCACTGTTCAACGCAGGGACATCCTCCCCACTGTGACCCACAAGGTCATCCTCCCGTGCACAACAAGGATGTCCTCACCCTTGTGCACAAAAGGAACATCCTCTTGTGCACACTCGGGATGTCCTCACCAATGTCAACCCCAGAGATGTCCTCCTCAAACTCCAGGCAGGGACATCATTCCCAGTGTCCACCAAATGAATGTTCTCCTTTGCACCAGAGAAACGTCCTCACCACTGTCCACCACAATATATCCTCCTTACTGTCCACAACAGTGACATACTCCCCACTGTCCACCAAAGTGAAGTCCTCTCTAATTTCCACAACAAGGACATCCTTCCCACTGTCCACCAGAAACATGTCCTTCCAACTGTCTACCACAAGGACATCCTCCCCAGTGTCAACCAAAGTGATGTCCACCCCACTGTCCACAACAAAGATGTTTTCCACACGGTCCAAAACAGTTGCGTCCTCACAAATGTCCACCACAGGGACATCCTTCCTACTGTCCACAACAAGGAGGTCCTCCCCATTGTCCACAAC
This sequence comes from Arvicanthis niloticus, assembly GCF_011762505.2. Lineage (NCBI taxonomy): Eukaryota > Metazoa > Chordata > Mammalia > Rodentia > Muridae > Arvicanthis > Arvicanthis niloticus. The sequence continues at coordinate 1,310,986 of NW_023044983.1, forward strand.
ATGGATGTCCTTCCCACTGTAAACCAAAGCAATGTCCTTCCCACAGTCCACCACAGGGATGTCCTTCCAACTGTCGACTACATGGACATCCACCCCACTGTCCACGACAGGGATGCCCTCAACACTATCCACCACAGTGAGGTCATCCCCATAGTCCACCACACTGATGTCCTCCACAGTGTAATGCACAGGGATGTCCTCCTCAGTGTGCACTACAGTGAAGTACTCATCACTCTATACCACAGGGATGTCCTTCCCACTGACCACCTCAGTGACTACCTCCCCTCTTTCCACCACAGGGACATCCTACCCACTGTCCACGAAAGAAAGGTTCTCCCTGCTATGCACCACCGGGACATCCTTACAACTATTTACCACAGGGTCATCCTCACCAATGCCCACCACAGGGAAATCCTTCCCACTGTTCACCACAGGAACATCCTTTCCACTGTGCACCACAGGGACATTCTTCTGTGCTTAACAGAAATGTTTTTACCACTTTCCATTGCAGAGATGTCCTCTGCACTCTCCACTTCATGGAAATTCTTCCTATTGTCCAACAAAGAGATGTTTTCTTGTGCACCACAAGAACCTCTTCCCCACTGCCCACAAGGCTATCATCCCAACTGACCACCACATTGAAATTCTCTCACTAATGTCCACTGCAGAGCCTTCCTTCCAAAAGTCCACCACAGGGATTTCCTCCCAACTGTCAAACACAGGTACTTCCTTCCCACTGTGCACCACAGGGACATCCTCCTGTGCACAACAGAGATATCCTCATGAATATGCACCACAGGGACATCTTCCAGTGCACACCATAGACGTCTTCACCACTGTCCACCCCAGAGATGTCCTCTGCACTCTCCAAAACAGGGACATCTGTCCCATGGTCCACCAAAATAACGTTTTTTTGTGCACCACAGAAATGTCCTTACCATTGTCCACCACAGGGACGTCCTCATCACTGTCCAGCACAGGCATGTCCTCACCACTGTCCACCACAGTGACATCCTCCACACCGTTCACCACAGGGACATCCTTCTGCCTGTCAACCACAGGAATGTTTTACCCACTCTCCACAAAATGACATCCTTCACACTGTCCACCACAGTGATGTTATCCCAACTCCCCAGCACAGAGAGTTCCTCTTCACTGTCCACCACAGAGATGTCCTTCACACTGTCCACCACAGGGATGTCTGCCCAACTGTCTGCCAGAGGGATATCCTTCCCACAGTTCATCACAAGGAGGTCCTTCCCAATGTCCACAAAAGTGACATCCTTTTTACTATCCACAACATAAACATCCTCCTCACTTTCCACAACAGGAACATCCTTCCCACTGTCTACTACAGGGATGTCCTATCTACTTTCCACCACAGTGATGTCCTTCCCTCTGTCCACCACAGGGATGTCCTCCCCACTGGCCACCAGAGGGATATCCTTTCCACTGTTCACCACAAGGAGGTCCTTCCCAATATAGACAACACGGACTTTCTTCCCACTGTCCACAACTTAAATGTACTTCCCACTCTCCACCAGAGTGTGTTTCTCTCTGCTGTCCTCCACAGAGATGTACTTTCCACTGTCTAACAAAGGGACATTTTGTTTTGCACCAGAGAAACTTCCTCACCATTGTCCACCACAGAAACTTCCTCACTACTGTCCACCACTGTGACGTGCTTTCCACTTTCCACCATGAGGAGGTCCTCTTCACTGTCCACCACAGAAACATGCTTTCCACTATTCACCACAGGGATGTCCTTTCCAATATCCACGACATTGAGGTCCACACCACTGTCCACAACAGGAACGTACTTTCCACTGTCCACCACAGAAACATCCACATCACTGTCTATCAGAATGACATCTTTACCACTGTCCACCATAGAGAAGTCCTCCCTGGTGTCCACCAAGGTGATGTCCTTCACACTGTCTACCACAGTAATGTCCTCTCAGTTGTCCAAAATAGAAATGCCCAACTCATTGTCCAACTTAGGGACATCCTACTTACTGTCCACCACAGGGGAACTTCCCCTTGGTCTACAACAGGGATGTCATTCCCATTGTCCACCAAATAAACATACTTTCTCTGACCACAAAAAGTATTTCCCTCCCACTGTTTACCACAGGGACGTCTTCCTAACTGTTCACCACACAAATATGTTCCCAACTTTTCACTACAGAAACATCCATCCCACTGTACACAACAGAAACATACTCCCACCTGTCCTCTAAAACGACGTCCATCACAGTGTCCACAACAGAAAGGTCCTACCCACTGTCCACCACATGGATATCCTCCCAACTGTCCACCCCAATGAGTTTCTCCCCCACAGTCCACCACAAGGATGTCCTTCCCAGTGTCCACCACAGGGACGTCCTTCCCACTGTCCACCACAGGGAAGTCCTTCCCAACAGTCATACTAGAGTGTGCTTCTCCCCACTGTCCACCACAAGGACATCCTCCAGTGCACAACAGGGATGTCCTCAACACTGTGCACCACAGGGACATACTTTGCATTGTCCACCACAGGGACGTCATTTCCTCTGTAAACCAAAGTGAGGTCCTACCTGCTATCCACAACAGAGGCATCCTTACCACTGTCCACCACAAGTTTGTCCACACCACTGTCCACCACGGCATTGTCCTTTCAACTGTTCACCAGAGGGACATCTTACCCAATGTGCACAAAAGAGACATCCATTTACTTTCCACAACAGGGATGTCCTTGCCACTGTTCACCACAGAGAGGTCCTCCCTGCTCTCCACCACAGGGACAGTCTTCCCACTGTCCACCATAAAATGTCCTTTACACTGTCCACCACAGGTACATCGTCTCCACAGTCCACAAGAGGGACGTCCTTCCCGTTGTACACCACAGAGAGGTCCTTTCCGCTCTCCACCGCAGGGACATTCCTCCCACTGTCCACAACAGGGATGTCCTTACCACTGTCCACCACAGAGAGGTCTTCCCTGCTTTCCACCACAGGGACAGTCTTCCCACTGTCCACCATAGAACCTCCTTTACACTGTCCACCACAGGTACATCGTCTCCACAGTCCACAAGAGGGACGTCCTTCCCATTGTACACCAAAGAGAGGTCCTTTCCACTCTCCACCGCAGGGACATTCCTCCCCACTGTCCACGACAGAGAGTTCCTCCCCACTGTCCATCATAAGGACACACTTGCCTTGTCCACAGCATGGACATCCTTCCACTGTCCACAAAATGAACATTATTCCCACTGTTTACCACAGGGATGTCCTCCCCACTGTCCACTACAGGGATGTTCTAAACACTTTTCACCACAGGGAGGTCCACACAACTGTCCACCACATGGATTTCCTCCCCACTGTCCATCAGAGAGAGGATCTCCAAACTGTCCACCACAGAAATGTCCTTCAGTGTACCACAAGGACATCCATATAATTGTCCATTACAGGCTCATCTTCACCAATATCCCGCCCAGTGACATCTTCCCCACTTTTAAACACAAGGACATTCTCCTGTGCACAACAGGGACATCATGATCAATGTGTACCACAGGGAAATCCTTTCCACTGTACACCACAGGGACATCCTCCCCAATGTTCACTACACAGTGGACCTCCCCACAGTCCAACACATGGACGCCTTTCACACTGTCCACCAACAGGATATCCTCCTCAATTTGCACCACAGGGACATCCTTCTATGCACTAAAGGGACATCCTCAAAATTGTGCACCACAGGAATATTATTTCCACTGTCCAAAACAGTGATGTCCTTCCCACTGTAGACCACAGAGATGTCCTCCTTGCTGTCCACCACAGGAATATTCTTCCCACTTTCCACCTCAGAAACGTCCTCCCCACTGTCCACCAAAGTGATGTCCTCCCCACATTCTGCCACAGAGACGTCCATCCCACTGTCCACAACAGAAATGTCCTCCCCAGTTTCCACCACAGGGAGGTCCTCTCCTCAGTCCACCATGGAGATGTCCTACTTATTGTCCACCAAAGGGAGAACCTCCCCACTGTCTACAACAGAGACGTACTTCCCATTGTCCACCACATGGACATCATTTCACTGCCCACAAAAAGAACTTCCTTCCCACTGTTTACCACAGGGACGTCTTCCTAACTGTGCAACACACAAATATGTTTTCGACTGTCCACTACAGAAACATCCATCCCACAGTACACGACAGAGACATACTCCCCAATGTCCTCCACAAGGATGTCTGACCAACTGTCCAAAACAGAAAGGTCCTATTGACTGTCCACCACATGGACATCCTCCCAACTGTCCACACCAAGGAGTTCCTCCCCAAAATCCACTACAGGTACGTCCTTCCCTCTGTCAACCAAGGAAACATCATTCCCACTGTCCAAAACATGGACATCTTCCCCACAGTCCACCACATGAATGTCCTTCCTACTGTCCAGCCCATGGACATCCTACCACACAGTACACCAGAGTTTGGTCCTCCCCCCTGTCCACCACAAGGACATCCTCCTGTGCACAAGAGGGATGTCCTCACCATTGTTCACCACAGGGAAATACTTTGTATTGTCCACCACAGTGTTGTCCTTCACACTGTCCAGCAAAGTGAGGTCATCCCTGCTATCCACCACAGGGGCATCATTACCACTGTCTACCACAGGATCATCCTTCACTGCTGTCCACCAAAGGGATGTCCTCCTCACTGTATAAAATAGGGAAGTATTCTCCACTGTACACCTCAGGGATGACCTCTTTATTACCACCACAGAAACTTTCTCCCCAGTGTCCATCAGAGGAACATACTCAGCACTGTCCACCAGAGAAACATCCTACCCACTCTCCACCACAGGTACATCTTACCCACTGTACACTACAGGGACGTCCATCCCACTGTCCACCACAGAGAGTTCCTCTCCACTGTCCACAACAGGCATGTCTACAACACTGTCCACGACAGAAAGGGCCTTTCCACTGTTCACCACAAAAACATCCAATCCAATGTCCACCAGAGAAACCTCTTCATCACTGTCCAACACTGGGTCATCTTTCCCATGGTAAACCACAGAGAGGTCCTCCCTGCTGTCCACCACAGGGATGTCCTTCCCACTGTCCACAAGAGTAACGTTCTCCCAACTGTCCAAAACCGGGATGTCCTCCTGATTGTCCACCACATGTACATGCAACCCAGTGTCCACCACAGGGAGGTCCTTCCTACTGTCAACCACAGAGAGGTCCTCCCAGCTGTCCACCACAGGGATATCCTTCTCACTCTTCACCACAAGGACATATTTTCCACTGTGCACCACAGGGACATCCTCTTGTGCACACCAGTGATATCCTCACCCTTGTGCAAAACAGGAACATCTTCCTGTGCACACCAGGGATGTCTTCACAACTGTCTACCCCAGAGATGTCCTCCCCACACTCCATGGCAGGGACATCATTCACAAAGTCCAAAAAGTTTGTTCTCCTTTGCACCAGATAAGCGTCCTCACCACTGTCCACCACAGGATGTCCTCCCTACTGTCCACAAAAGGAACGTATTCCCCACTGTCCACAAAAGAGAAGTCCTGTCCACTTTCCAACAAAGGGACGTCCTTCACACTGTCCACCAAAGGTACATCCTTCAACTCTCCACCTAAGTGATGACCTCCCATCTGTCCACCACAGAAGCATCCTTTCCTTTGTCCACCAGAGGGAGATCCTCCCCAATGTCCACCAGAAGGTCATCCTTCCCACTCTTCAGAACAAGGATGTCTTTCCCAATGTCCAAAACAGGGACATCTTTGCTACAGTCCACAATATAGATGTACTTCCAATGTCCACAAGCACCTCCTTCTCATGGACCACCACAAGGAAGTCCTCTCTACTGTCGACCACAGGTATGTTCTTCCCACTGTCCACCACAGGGATGTCCTCTGCCCTGTCCACAACAGGCATGTCCTTTCCATGATCCACCACAGGGACCTCCTTTTCACTGTCCACCACAGGGAAGTCCTCTCTACTGTCCACCACAGGAATGTCCTTTCCACTGTCCACCAAAGGGACATCCACCACACGGTCCACAAGAGACATGTTTTTCCCACTGTCCACCACAGAAAGATACATCCTGATGTCCATAACAGGAACATATTTCCCAATGTCCACTAAATGATGTTTTCACCTATGTCCACCACAGAGACGTCCTTCCCATATCCACCACATGGTGTTTCTCCCCACTGTCCACAAGAGGGACATGCTTCCCACTGTCCAAAACATGGACCTTCTTCTCACTGTCCACAAGAGGGATGTCCTTCCCAATGTCCACCACAGGGAGGTCCTCCCTTCGGTCGACCACAGGGACATCCTTCTGCCTGTCCACCAGAGTGATGTCCTCCCCATTGTCTTCCAAAGGGACATCCTTCCCACTGTCGACCACAAGGACATAATTTCAATGGTCCAACACAGGGAAGTCCTCTTCACTGTCCAGCACAGGGATATCCTTTCAACTGTACACCATAGGGACATCCTTCTGTGCACAACACGGATGTTCTTACCACTGTCCTCCACATTAACGTACTCTGCACTGTCCAAAAACCATGTACATCTCACAGTCATCCACAGAAATGTCCTCTCCCATGTCCACCATAGGAAGGTCCTCCCAACTGTCCACCTCAGGGACTTCCTTTCCACTGTTCCCCAAAGAGATTTCCTTCCCACTGTCCACCACAGGGAAATCCTCCTGTGTACCACAAGGTTATCCTTACCACTGTCCAAAACATAGTTGTGCTCAACAATGTCCACTATAGGGTCGTACTTACCACTGTCCACAACATGAATATCCTCCACCTGTTACCCACAGAAACATCCTACACATTGTCCACCACAGGGAGGTCCTCACCACTGTCCACAACAGGAACATCCTTCCGCCTGTCCACCACAGTGATGTCCTCCCCACTGTACACCTCAGGGATGTTCTTAAAATGTACACGCCAGAGATGTCCTCTGCATTCCCCACTACCAGAACATCCTTCTAACTCTCCACCAAAAAGATATTCTCTTGTGCACAACAGGAATGTTGTTTTTAGTGTCTTCAAGGCCACCATCTGCACTGTTCAACACAGTGAAATCCTCTCAAACTCCACCACCGTGACATCCTCCCAACTGTCCAAAACAGGGATGTCCTTTCAACAATCAAATACAGTGAAGTCCTTCCCACTGTAAACAACAGGGACATCCTCCCCACTGGACACAACAGAGATTTCCTAATCACTGTCCACCACAGTGATAATCTCTGCACTCTCCAACATATGGACATACTTCTGACTATGTACCACAAGGACGTTCTCCAGTGCACAACAGAAACATCCTCCCCACTGTCCACCACAGGGAGGTTCTCTCCACTGTCCACCACAGGCATGTCCTCACCACCGACCACCACAAAAACATCCAATCCACTGTCCACCACAGAAACGTCCTTATCACTGACCATCACTGGGACATCTTTCCCACTGTCAACCACAGAGAGGTCCTTCTTGCTGTCCACCACAGGGACGTCTTTTCCACTGTCCACTACAGTAACTTCCTCCCCACTGTCCAAAACAGGGATGTCCTCCTCACTGTCCACCACATAGACGTCCTACCCACTGGCCACCACAGGGAAGTCCTTCCTACTGTCAACCACAGAGAGGTCCTCCCAGCTTTCCAACACAAGGATAGACTTCTCACTGTTCACCACAAAAACATCCTCCCCACTGTGAACCACAGGGACATCGTCCCGTGGACAAAAGTAATGTCCTCACCCTTGTGCACCACAGGAACATCTTCCTTTGCACACCAGGGATGTCTTCACCACTGTCTTCTCCAGAGATATCCTCCGCACAATTCACGACAGGGACATCATTCCCAATGTCCACCAAAGGACATTCTCCTTTGCACCAGATAAATGTCCTCATCACTGTCCACCACAGGACATACTCCCCACTGTCCACTAAAGAACGTATTCCCCAATGTCAACCAAATAGAAGTCCATTCCACTGTCCACACAGGGATTTCCTTCTCATGGTCCACCACAGGCAGGTCCTTTCCACTGTCCACCACAGAGAGATCCTCCCAGGTGTCCACCACAGGGACATCCTTCTCACTGTTCACCACAAGAACATTGGCCCCACTGTCCACCACAGAGAGATCCTCCCAGGTGTCCACCACAGGGACATCCTTCTCACTGTTCACCACAAGAACATTGTTCCCCCTGTCCACCACAGAGAGATCCTCCCAGGTATCCACCACAGGGACATCCTTCTCACTGTTCACCACAAGAACATTGTCCCCACAAGGACATCCTCCCATGCACAACAGGGATGTCCTCACCACAGTCAACCCCAGAGATATCCTCTGCAAACTCCACAGCAGGGACATCATTCCCAGTTTCCACCAAATGGACCTACTCCTTTGCATCAGAGAAAGGTCCTTACCACTATCCACCACAAGACATCCTCCCCCTGTCCACCACAGGGAAGTACTCTCCACTGTTCACAAAAGGAAGTCCTCTCCACTGTCCACAACAGGGAAATCCTTTCCACTGTTCACGAGAAAGACATCCTTCCGACTGTCTACCATGGGGACATCCTCCGCAGTGTCAACCAAAGGGAGGTCCACAAAACTGTCTACCACAGGTATGTTTTCCACATGGTCCAACACAAGGGCGTCCTCACCAATGTCCACCACATGGACCTCCTTCCTACTGTTCATCACAGGAAGGTCCTCTCCACAGTCCACCACAAGGACGTCCTTCCAACTGTCGACTACATGGACATCCACCCCACTGTCCACCACAGGGAAGTCCTCAACATCATCCACCACAGGGAGGTCCTCCCCATAGTCCACCACACGGATGTCCTCCACAGTGTAATCCACAGGGATGTCCTCCTCAGTGTTCACTACAGTGAAGTACTCACCACTCTATACCACAGGGAGGTCCTTCCCACTGACCACCTCAGTGACTACCTCCCCTCTTTCCATCATAGGGACATCCTACCCACTGTCCACCACAGAAAGGTTCTCCCTGCTGTCCACCACAGGGACATCCTTACCACTATTGAACACAGGGTCATCCTCACCAATGTCCACCACAGGGAAATCCTTCCCACAGTTCACCACAGAAACATCCTTTCCACTGTGCACCACAGGGATATTCTTCTGTGCATAACAGAACTGTTCTTACCACTGTTCATCGCAAAGATGTCCTCTGCACTCTCCACTTCAGGGAAATACTTCCCACTGTCCACCAAAGAGAAGTTTTCTTGTGCACCACAAGAACGACCTCCCCACTGTCCACAAGACCATCATCCCGACTGTCCACCACAGTGAAATTCTCTAACCAATGTCCACCACAGAGACGTCCTTCCCACAGTCCACCACAGGGATTTCCTCCCAACTGTCAAACACAGGGACGTCCTTCCCACTGTCAACCACAGGGATGTCATTCTAACTGTCCAATACAGAGAGTTCTTCTTCAATGTCCACCTCAGAGATGTCCTTCCGACTGTCCACCACAGGGATGTCTTCACAACTATCCACCAGAGGGATATCCTTCCCACTCTTCACCACAAGGAGGTCCTTCCCAATGTCCACAAAAGGGACGTCCTTTTTACCTTACGAAACATAAACCTCCTTCTCACTTTCCACAACAGGGACATCCTTCCCACTGTCTACAACAGGGAGGTCATATCTACTGTCCACCACAGTGATGCCCTTTCCACTGTCCACCACAGGGATGTCCTCCTCACTGTCCACCACAGTGACATTCTCATGGTGGACAGTGAGGAGGACATCCCTGTGGTGGACAGTGGGAATGTCCTACACTTTGTCAGCCACAGGGACTTTCTGCCCAATGTCAACGAAAGGGATGTTCTTAGCAATGTCCAACACAGAGTTGTTTTCAGCACTCTTCACCACAGGGACATCTTTCCCCTCTCAACCATAAATATGTCCACCACACTGTCCACCACAAAAATCTTTCCCCACTGTCCACAACAGGGTTGTCCTCACCAATGTCCACCACAGGGGTGTTTTTTCCCATTGTTCAAAACAGGAACATCCTCCCCAATGTGCACCACAGGGACATCCTCCTGTGCACAATAGGTTGTTCTTCAAAACTGTGCACCACAGGGACATCTTCCACTGCACAACAGGGAAGTCTTCACCACTGTCCACCTCAGAGATGTCCTCTGCACACTCCAAAACAGGTACATTCTTCCCATGGTCCACCAAAATGACATTCTCCAGTGCACCACAGAAACATCCTAACCACAGTTTACTACAGGGATGATCTCCCCACTGTTCAGCACAGGGATTTCCTTCCCACTGTCCACCAAAGGGATGTCCTTCCCAAAGTCCACCACAGGAACGTTCTTCCAACTGTCAACAACATGGACATCCTTTCCACTGTCCATCACATGGACGTCCTCACCACTGTCTACCAGAGGGACGTCCTTCCCACTGTCCATCAAAGGGATATCCTTCCAATTTTTCACCACAGGGACATCTTCCAAATTGTCCACCACAGTAACATCCTTCCCCCCTCTATCACAGAGACAGAAATCCCACTGTCCACCACAGGGATGTTTCCCCATTGTCCACCACAAGGTTGTCCTCACCAATGTCCACCACTGGGGTGTTCTTTCCCACTGTTCAAAACATGGACATCCTCCAAATTGTCCACCACAGTGACATCCTTTTCACTGTTCACCACTGGGACATCCTACCCACTTTGCACAACAGGAGCATTTTGCTGTGCACAGCAGGGATTTCCTAAACTCTGTGCCCCACAGGGGCATCCTCCTTTGCACACCAGCAAAGTCAGCAACACTCCACACCAGAGATTTCCTCTGAACTCTCCACAACAGGGACATCCTCCCCACTATCCACCAAAGAAATGTCTTTCTCACTATTCACCACAGGGATATCATCCCAAGTATCCAACACAGAAAAGTCCTCTTCACTGTCCACCACTGGGGGTTTTTCCCCCTCTCCACAACAGGGTTGTCCTCCCCACTGTCCACCATAGGGATATCCTTCCCACTGTTCATCACAAGGAGGTTCTTCCCAACATCAATAACAGGGACTTCCTTCCCACTGTCCACAACATAAATATTCTTCCAACTGTCCACCACAGTGTGTTTCACTCTACTGTCTACCACAGAGATGTACTTTCCACTGTCCACCAAAGGGACATTTTCCTTTGCACCAGAAAAACTTCCTCACCACTGTCCTCCACAGAAATGTCCTCACCACTGTCCACCACTGTGACGTCCTTTGCACTTTCCACTGTGAGGAGATCCTCTCCACTGTCCACCATGAAAACACCCTTTCCAATGTTCACCAGAGATACATCCTTCCCAATATCCACAACAGGGAGCTCCTCACCACTGTCCACAACAGGGACATCCTTTCCACTCTCCACCACAGTAACATCCTCATCACTGTCTATCACAGGGACATCTTTACTACTGTCCACCACAGAGAGGTCCTCCCTGCTTTCCACCACAGGGACGTCCTTCACACTGTCCATTACAGTGACGTCCTCTCAGTTGTCCAAAACAGAAACGACCTCCCTACTGTCTACCACAGGGTGAACCTCCCCACTGTCTACAATAAAGATGTCTTTTTCAGAGTCCACCAAAGATATGTCCTTCCCACTATCTACCACAGGGACATGCTTCTGTGTACTACAAAGACATCCTTACCACTGTCCACAACATGGTTGTGCTCAACAATATGCACTACAGGGAAGTCCTTAAGGCTGTCTGCCACACAAATATTCTCCGCATTGTAAATCACAGGGACATCCTACCCACTGTCCACCACAGGGAGTTCCTCAACTCTGTCCACCACAGGGACATCCTTCTGCCTGTGAACCACAGTGATGTCCTACCCACTGTCCTCCAAAGGGACGTCCTTCCCACAGTTGACCACAAGGATGACATTTCAATGGTCCATCACAGAGAAGTGCTCTTCACTCTCCACTACAGGGATGTCCTTTCCACTGTACACCACAGTGACACCCTCCTGTGCACAACAGGGAAATCCTAACCACTGTCCACCACAGAGATGCCTTGTGCACTCCCCACTACAACAACAATCTTCTCACTGTCCACCAAAGAGACATTCACTTGGAAGCACAAGAGCATTGTCCTTACTGTCTGCAAGGTCATCATCCACACTGTCCGCCACAGAAAATCCTCTCAACTCTCCAACACAGGGACATCCTCCCAACTGTCCACAACATAGAAATCCTCCCAACTATCAAACACAGAGAAGTCCTTCTGACTGTAAACAACATGGACATTCTCCCCACTGAGCACCACAGGGACATCCTCTTGTGCACAACAGGGATGACCTAACCAGTGTCCACCACAGAGATGTCCTCCGCACTCTCAACTCTATGGACATCCTTCCAACTATGCACAACAGGGACATTCTCCAGTGCAATACAGTAACATCCTCCCCACTGACCATCACAGTGAAATCCTTCACACTGTCTACCACAGAAAGGTTCTCCAAACTGTCCACCACACGGACGTCCTTTCCACTGTTCACCAAAGAGAAGTCCTTCCCAATGGCCACCACAGGGGCATCCTCCTGTGTACCAAAAGGATATTCTTACCACTGTCCACAACATGGTTGTCCTCACCAATGTCCACTACAGGGACGTCCTCACCACTACACACAGCATGAATATCCTCCACACTGTAAACCACAGGGACATCTTACACATTGTCCACCACAAGGACATCCTCCCCACTGTCTACAACAGGAACATCCTTCTGCTTGTCCACCACAGTGATGTCCTCCCCACTGTACACCTCAGGGACATCCTCCTGTGCACAAGAGGGATGTTCTTACTGCTGTACAACCCAGAGATGTCCTCTGCACTCCCCACTACAAGGACATCTTTCTCATTGTCCACCAAAGAGACATTTACTTGTGAACCACAGGAACGTTTTTCTTACTGTCTACAAGGCCGTCATCTGCACTGTCCACCACAGTGAAATACTCTCAACTCTCCACCAGACGACATCCTCCCAACTGTCCACAACAGGAATGTCCTCCCAACTATCAAAAACAGTGAAGCCCTTCCCACTGTAAACAACAGGGACACCCCCTCACAGTGGGCACAACAGGGATGTCCTAACCACTGTCCACCACAGAGATGTTTTTCAGACACTCCACCATATGGACATTCTTCTGACTATGCACCACAAGGACTTTCTCCAGTGTACCACAGTAACATCCTCCCCACTGTCCACCAGAGTGAAATGCTCCCCACTGTCCACCACAGGTATGTCCTCCCCACTGTCTACAACAGGGATATCCTTCTCAAAATTCAAAACACAAAGGTCCTCCCTGCTGTAAACCACAGGGACTTCCTTCCCTCTGTCCACCTCAGTGATATCCTCCCCTCAGTCCATAACAGGGATGTCTTTGCCACTTTCCACCACAGGGATGTCCTCCCCACTGTCCACAAGAGTGTCATCATTCCAACTGTCCACCAAAAGGTCTTTCCCAATGTCCACAAGAGGGATGTCTTTCCTAAAATCCACACCATATATTTCCTTCCAATGTCCACAACAGGGACCTCCTTCCCACTGTTCACCACAGGGAAGTCCTCTCTACTGGCCCCCACAGGGATGTACTTTTCCCTGTTCAGCACAGGGATGTCCTGTACACTGTCCACAAGAGGCATGTTCTTTTCACTCTCCACCACAGGGACCTCCTTTCCACTGTCCTCCAAAGGGAAGTACTCTCTAATGTTCACCTCAGGGATGTTGTTTCCACTGTCCACTAAAGGGATATCCACAACAGGCATGTCCTTCCCACGGTCCACCACAGAAAGGTGCACCCTGCTGTCCAAAACAGGAACATACTTCTTAATGTCCTACTCAATTATGTCCTATCCTCTGTCCTCCACAGGGACGTCCTTCCCACTGTCCACCACATGGTCATCCTCCCCAATGTCCACCAGAGGGACATGCTTGCCACTGTAGAACACACGGTGGTCCTTCCCAAAATCCACAATATGTACGTCCTTCCCACAATCCACAACATAAATATCCTTCCCACACTCCACCACAGGGACCTTCTTTCCACTGTTCACCACAAAGAGGTCCTCTCTACTATCCACTACAGGGATGTCCTTGCCACGGTCCACCTAAGTGACAAACTCCCCTCTCTCCACCACAGGGACATCCTTCCCACTGTCCACCACAAGAAGGTCTTTTCCAATGTCCAAAACAGGAACGTCTTTCCCAAATTCCTCTACATATATGTTCTTCCAATGTCCACCACAGGGACCTCCTTCTCACTGTCCAACACAGGGAAGTCCTCTCTACTGTCCACCACAGGGATGTCCTTTCCACTGTCCACCACAGGGATGTCCTCCACCCTGTCTACAACAGGCATGTCCTTCCTACTGTCCACCACAGAAAGGTTCACTCTGCTGTCCACAACAGGAACGTACTTCCCAATAGCCACTAAACGATGTCCTCTCTTCTGTCCTCCACAAAGACATCCTTCCCACTGTCCACCACATAGTGGTCCTCCTCAAACTACATGAGAGGGACATGCTTCCCACTGTCCAACACACGGAGGTCTTTCCCAATGTCCACAACATGGACATCCTTCCCACAATTCACAAAATAATTGTACTCTACACTGTCCAACACATGGACTTTTTGCCACTGTTCACCACAGAAAGGTCCTCTCTATCGTCTACCACAAAGATGTTCTTAAAAATGTCCAAACCAGTGAAATCTTCCCCACTGTCCACAACAAGGATGTCCTTCCCAATGTCCCCCACAGAAAGGTCCTTTCTGCTGTCCACAACATGGGGTGTCTTTTCCACTGTCAACATATGTGATGTCCACCACTTTGTCCACAAGAGGGACACTCTTCACACAGTTCACCACAAGAAGGTCTTTCCCAGTGACCACAACAGAGATGTTCTTTCAACAGTCAACAACATAATTGTCCTTCCCACAGTCCACCACTGTGACCTCCATCCAACTTTCCACCACAGGGATGTCCTCTCTACTGTCCATCAGAGTGATGTCCTTTCCACTGTCCACCACAAGGACATCCTCACCACTGTCCACAACAGTGATGTTCTTTCCATTGTCCACCACAGGGACACCATCCCCAAGATCCACCACAGGTAGGTCCACTCCACTGTTCACCACAGAGACGTCATTTCAACTGTCTACCACAGAAATTTCCTCCCCTCTGTCCACCACAGAGACATCCTCCCCACTGACCACCACAATAACTTCGTTCATACAGTCCACCATAGAGAAGTCCTCCCTGTTGTCCACCAAAGGGATTTCCTTTTCACTGTTCACCACTGGGAAATCCTACACAGTTAGCACAACAGGGACATTTTTCTGTGTACAACAGGGATATCCTCACCAGTGTGCACCACGGGGACACACTCCTTTTCACACCAAGGATGTCAGCAACACTCTGCATCCCAGAGATTTCCTCTGCACTCTCCATGACAGGGACATCCTCCCCACTATCCAAAAAAGAAACGTCTTTCCCACTATTCACCACAGGGATGTCATCCCAAATGTACAACACAGAAAAGTCCTCTACACTGTCCACCACTCGGATGTCCTTCCCCCTGTCCACTACAGAAACATCCTCCCCACTGTCTACCCCAAGGAGGTCCTTCCCAATATAGACAAAAGAATTTTGTTCCCACTGTCCACAACATAAATATTCTTCCCACTGTCCACCACAGTGTGTTTCTCTCTACTGTCCACCACAGAGATGTACTTTTCATTGTCCACCAA
Organism: Arvicanthis niloticus; assembly: GCF_011762505.2. Lineage (NCBI taxonomy): Eukaryota > Metazoa > Chordata > Mammalia > Rodentia > Muridae > Arvicanthis > Arvicanthis niloticus. The sequence goes on from NW_023044983.1 coordinate 1,326,807, forward strand.
AGGGACATTTTCCTTTGCATCTGAGAAACTTCCTCACCACTGTCCACCACAAAACATCCTCACCACTGTGTACCACCGTGATGTCCTTTCCACTTTCCACAATGAGGAGGTCCTCTCCACTGTCCACCACAGAAACATCCTTTCCACTTTTCAGCACAGTGACGTCCTTCCCAATATCCATGACAGAGATGTCCTCAACACTGTCCACAACAGGGACATCCTTTCCACTGTCCAACACAGAAATATCCTCATCACTATCTATCACAGGCACATCTTTACCACATTCCACCACAGAGAGGTCCTCCCTGCTGTCCACCACAGAGACGTCCTTCACATTGTCCACCACAGTAACATCCTCTCAGTTGTCCAAAACAAAAACATCCTCCCCTTTGTACACAAAAGGTACCTCTTACTTACTGTCCACCAAAGGGAGAAATTCCCCAATGTCTACAACAGGGACGTCCTTCCCATTGTCCACCACATGGACATCCTTTTGCTGTTCACAAAAAGGACTTCCTTCCAACTGTTTACCACAGGGATGTCTTCCTAACTGTCCACCACACAAATATGTTCTCAACTGTCCACTACAGAAACATCCATCTCACTGTACGCAACAGGGACGTACTCCCCACAGTCCTCCACAAGGTCGTCCAGCCCACAGTCAACAACAGAAAGGTCTTACCCACTGTCCACCACAGGGACATCCTCACAACTGTCCACCCCAAGGAGTTCTTTTCCACAGCCCACCAGAGGGACGTCCTTCCCACTGTCCACCAAAGTGATATCCTTCCCACTGTCCATAACACAGACATCTTCCCCACAGTCCACCACATGGATGTCCTTCCCACTGTCCATCCCAGGGACATCCTTTTCCACAGTCCACCAGAGTTTGGTCCTCCCCACTGTCCACCACAAGGACATCCTCCTTTTCACAAGAGATATGTCCTCACCATTGTTCACCACAGGGATACTTTGTATTGTCCACCACAGGGACATCCTTCCCATTGTCCACCAAAGTGAGGTCTTCCCTTCTGTCCACCACAGGGGCATCCTGACCACTCTCCACCACAGGGTCGTCCTCACCACTCTACACCACAGGGATGTCCTCCTCACTGTATAAAACAGGAAAGTACTCTCCACTGTACACTTCAGGAATGTCCTCTTTACTTACCACCACAGAAACTTTCTCCCCAGTGTCCATCAGAGGAACATACTCAGCAGTGTCCACCAGAGAAACGTCCTCCCCACTCTCGACCACAGGTACATCTTCCCCACTGTCCACTACAGAGATGTCTATCCCACTGTCTACCACAGAGAGGTCCTATCCACTGTCCACCACAAAAACATCCAATCCAATGTCCACCAGAGAAACCTCTTCATCACTGTCCAACACTGGGACATCTTTCCCACGGTAAACCACAGAGAGTTCCTCCCTGCTGTCCACCACAGGGATGTCCTTCCCACTGTCCTCAACAGTAACATTCTCCCCACTGTCCAAAACCGAGATGTCCTCCCCACTGTCCACCGCATGTACATGCAACCCAGTGTCCACCACAGGGAGGTCCTTCCTACTGTCAACCACAGAGAGGTCGTCTCACCTGTCCACCACAGGGACATCCTTCTCACTCTTCACCACAAGGACATATTTTCCACTGTGCACCACAGGGACATCCTCTTATGCACACCAGTGATGTACTCACCCTTGTGCAAAACAGGAGCATCTTTCTGTGCACACCAGGGATGTCCTCACAACTGTCTACCCCAGAGATGTCCTCCCCACACTCCATGGCAGGGACATCATTCCCAAAGTCCAAAAAGTATGTTCTCCTTTGCACCAGATAAACGTCATCACCACTGCCCACCACAGGATGTCCTCCCTACTGTCCACAAAAGGAACGTATTCCCCACTGTCCACAAAAGAGAAGTCCTGTCCACTTTCCAACAAAGGGATGTCCTTCACACTGTCCACCAAAGGTACATCCTTCAACTCTCCACCTAAGTGATGACCTCCCATCTGTCCACCACAGAAACATCCTTTCCTTTGTCCACCAGAGGGAGATCCTCCCCAATGTCCACCAGAAGGTCATCCTTCCCACTCTTCAGAACAAGGATGTCTTTCCCAATGTCCAAAACAGGGACATCTTTGCTACAGTCCACAATATAGATGTACTTCCAATGTCCACAAGCACCTCCTTCTCATGGACCACCACAAGGAAGTCCTCTCTACTGTCGACCACAGGTATGTTCTTCCCACTGTCCACCACAGGGATGTCCTCTGCCCTGTCCACAACAGGCATGTCCTTTCCATGATCCACCACAGGGACCTCCTTTTCACTGTCCACCACAGGGAAGTCCTCTCTACTGTCCACCACAGGAATGTCCTTTCCACTGTCCACCAAAGGGACATCCACCACACGGTCCACAAGAGACATGTTTTTCCCACTGTCCACCACAGAAAGATACATCCTGATGTCCATAACAGGAACATATTTCCCAATGTCCACTAAATGATGTTTTCACCTATGTCCACCACAGAGACGTCCTTCCCATATCCACCACATGGTGTTTCTCCCCACTGTCCACAAGAGGGACATGCTTCCCACTGTCCAAAACATGGACCTTCTTCCCACTGTCCACAAGAGGGATGTCCTTCCCAATGTCCACCACAGGGAGGTCCTCCCTTCGGTCGACCACAGGGACATCCTTCTGCCTGTCCACCAGAGTGATGTCCTCCCCATTGTCTTCCAAAGGGACATCCTTCCCACTGTCGACCACAAGGACATAATTTCAATGGTCCAACACAGGGATATCCTCTTCACTGTCCAGCACAGGGATATCCTTTCAACTGTACACCACAGGGACATCCTTCTGTGCACAACACAGATGTTCTTACCACTGTCCTCCACATTAACGTACTCTGCACTGTCCAAAAACCATGTACATCTCACAGTCATCCACAGAAATGTCCTCTCCCATGTCCACCATAGGAAGGTCCTCCCAACTGTCCACCTCAGGGACTTCCTTTCCACTGTTCCCCAAAGAGATTTCCTTCCCACTGTCCACCACAGGGAAATCCTCCTGTGTACCACAAGGTTATCCTTACCACTGTCCAAAACATAGTTGTGCTCAACAATGTCCACTATAGGGTCGTACTCACCACTGTCCACAACATGAATATCCTCCACCTGTTACCCACAGAAACATCCTACACATTGTCCACCACAGGGAGGTCCTCACCACTGTCCACAACAGGAACATCCTTCCACCTGTCCACCACAGTGATGTCCTCCCCACTGTACACCTCAGGGACATCCTCCTGTGCACAACAGGGATATTCATAAAACTGTACACCCCAGAGATGTCCTCTGCATTCCCCACTACAAGGACATCCTTCTAACTCTCCACCAAAAAGACATTCCATTGTGCACAGCAGGAATGTTGTTTTACTGTTTTCAAGACCACCATCTGCACTGTTCAACACAATGAAATCCTCTCAAATCTCCACCACAGTGACATCCTCCCAACTGTCCAAAACAGGGATGTCCTCTCATCAATCAAATACAGTGAAGTTCTTCCCACTGTAAACAACAAGGACATCCTCCCCACTGGACACAACAGGGATGTCCTAAATACTGTCCACCACAGTGATGATCTCTGCACTCTCCACCATATGGACATACTTCTGACTATGCACCACAAGGACATTCTCCAGTACACAACAGAAACATCCTCCCCACTGTTCACCACAGGAATGTACTCCCCACTGTCTACAACAGGGATTTCCTTCCCATAATTCAAAACAGAAAGGTTCTCAATGCTGTCCACCACAGGGACTTCATTCCCTATGTCCAACTCAGTGATATTCTCTTCTCAGACCATGAAAGGGATGTCCTTCCCACTTTCCATAACAAGGATGCCCTACCCACTGACCACCAGAAGTACATGCTTGCCACTGTAGAACACACTGAGGTCCTTCCCAATGTCCACAACATGTATGTCCTTCCCACAGTGCACAACATAAATGTCCTACCCTCTCTTCACAACAGGAACCTTCTTCCCACTGTACACTACAGGGAAGTCCTCTCTACTGTCCACCACAGGGATGTCCTTTCCACAGTCCACAAAAGGAATGTCTTCCGCACTGTCCACAACAGGCATGTCCTTTCCACTGTCCACCACATAAAGGTACACAACAGGAATGTAATTCACAATGTCCACTAAATGATGTCCTCTCCTATGTCCACCATAGAGACCTTTTTCCCACTGTCCACCACATGGTGTTTCTCACCACTGTCCATGAATGGGACATGCTTTCCACTGTCCACCACACAGAGGTCCTTCCCAATGTCCACAACATGGACGTGCTTTCCACAATCCACAACTTAAATGTCCTTCCCACTGTCCAACACATGGAACTTCTTCCCATTGTTCATCACAGGAAGGTCCTCCCTACTGTCCACAAGGATGTCTTTCCCAATGTCCAAACCAGTGACATCCTCCACACTCTCCAAGACAAGTATGTCCTTCCCACTGTTCACCTAAATGACGTCCTCCCCTCTGTCCACAAGAGGGACATTCTTCCCACAGTTCACCACAAGGAGGTCTTTCCCAATGTCCACAATAGAAATGTTCTTTCCACAGTCCACAACATAAATATCCTTACCACTGTCCACCACAGGAACACCCTTCCCACTGTCCACCACAAGGAGGTCCTCCCTACTCTCCATCAAAGTGATGTCATTCCACTGTCCACCACAGGGATGACCTCCCCACTGTCCACAACAGAAATGTCCTCCCCACTCTCCACCACACGTAGGTCATCCCAACTCTCCAACACAGGTACGTGCTTTCCACTGTCCACCAAACAGACATCCACCACAGGGACATCCTCCTGTGTACTACAAGGACATCCTTACCACAGTCCACAACATGGTTGTCCTCAGCAATATGCACTAAAGAGAAGTCCTCATCACAGTCCACCACACAAATATCCTGCACACTGTAAACGACAGAGACATCCTACCCACTGTCCACCACAGTGAGGTCCTCCACTATGTCCACCACAGGGACATTTTTCTGCCTGTCCACCACAGCAATGTCCTCCCCACTGTCCTACAAAGGTATGTCCTTCCCACTGTTGACCACAAGGATGTCATTTCAATGGTCCACCACAGGGAAGTCCTCTTCACTGACCACCAAAGAGATATCCTTCCCACTGTACACCACAGGGATATTCTCCTGTGCAAAATGGGGATGTCCTTACCACTGTACAACCCAGAGATGTCTTCTACACTCCCCACTAAAAGGACACCCTTCTCACAATCCACCAAAGAGACATTCTCTTGTGCACCACAGGAGCGTTATCCTTACTGTACACAAGGCTATCATCCACACTATCCACCACAGTGAAATCCTCTCAACACTCCAAAACAGGGACATCCTCCCAACTGTCCACAAAAGGGATGTCCTCCCAACTATCAAACACAGTGAAGTCCTTCCCACTGTAAACAACAGGGACATCCTCCCCACTGTGCACCACAGGGACATTCTCCTGTGAACAGTAATGTCCTAACCAGTGTCCATCACAGAGATGTCCTCCACATTCTCCAACATATGGACATCCTTCCAACTATGCACCACAGGAACATTCTCTAGTGCACCACAGTAACCTCCTCCCCACTGTCCACCACCGGGATGTCCTCCCCACTGTCTACAAAAGGTATATCCTTCCCACTATTCACACCAGAAAGGTCCTCCCCGCTGTCCATCGAAAGGATGTCCTTCCCACTGTCCACATGAATGATATCCTCTTCTCAGATCGATCATAACAGTGATGTCCTTCCCACTGTTCACCACAAGGATGTCATCCCCACTGTCCACTAGAGGCACACCCTTCCCATTGTCCACCACGAAGTGGTCTTTACCAATGGCCACAACAGGGATGTCCTTCCCAATGTCCATATCATATATTTCCTTTTCCTGTCCAACACAGGGACCTCCTTCCCACTGGCAACCACAGAGAAGTCCTCTCTACTGTCCACCACAGTTATGTCCTTTCCAATGTCCACCACATTGACGTCCTCTGCACTGTCCACAACAAACATGTACACACTGTCCACCACAGAATCATCCTTTCCACTGTCCACAAAAGGGAGGTTCTCCCAACTGTCCCCCACAGGGACGGTTTTTCACTGTTCACCAAAGTGATGTCCTTCCCACTGTCCACCACAGGGACAACCTCCTATGTACCACAAGAGCATCCTTACCACTGTCCACAACATGGTTGTCCTCACCAATATTCACTACAGGGACATCGTCACCACTGTCCATAACATGAATATAGTCCACACTGAAAACCACAGGGACATCCTACACATTGTCCACCACAGGGAGGTCCTCCTCACTGTCCACAACAGGAACATCCTTTTTCCTGTTTACCACAGTGATGCCCTGCTCCCTGTACACCTCAGGGACGTCCTCCTGTGTACAACAGGGATGTTCTTATCACTCTCCATCCCTGAGATGTCCTCTGCACTCAAATTACAAAGACATCCTTCTCACTATCCACCAAATAGACATTCTCTTGTGCACCACAGGAACGTTGTTCTTACCATCTACAAGGCCATAATCTGCACTTTCCACCACAGTGAAATCCTCTCAACTCTCCAACACAGTGACATCATCCCAACAGTCCACAACAGGGATGTCCTCCCAACTATCAAACACAGTGAAGTCCTTCCAACTGTAATCAACAGGGACACCTTCCACACTGGGCACAACAGGGATGTCCTAACCACTGCCCACCACAGAGATGTACTCTGCACTCTCCACCATATGGAAATCCTTCTGACTATGCACCACAAGTACGTTTTCCTGTGCACCACAGTAACATCCTCCCCACTGTCCACCATAGTGAAATTCTCCCCATTGTCCACCACAGAGATGTCCTCCCCACTGTCTACAACAGCGATGTCCTTCTCACAATTCAAAACAGAAAGGTCCACCCTGCTGTCCACCACAGGGACGTCCTTCATTCTCTCCACCTCAGTGATATCTTCCCCTCAGACCATAACAAAGATGTCCTTCCCACTTTCCACCACAGGGACGTCCTCCCCACTCTCCACAAGAGTGTCATCCTACCTAATCTCCAACAAAAGGCCTTTCCCAATGTCCACAATAGTGACATCCTTCCCACAGTCCACACCATATATATCCTTCCAATGTCCACCACAGGGACTTCCTACCACTGTCCACCACAGGGAATTCCCCTCTACTGTCACCACAGGGATGTCCTTTCCACTGATCACCACAGGGATGTCCAAGGCACTGTCCACAACAGGCATGTCTTTTTCACTCTCCACCACAGGGACCTCCTTCACACTGTCCTCCACAGGGAAGTCCTCTCTACTGTCTACTACACTGATGTATTTTCCACTCTCCACCACAGAGATGTCCACTGCACTGTCTACAAAAGGCATGTCCTTCACACTGTCAACCAAAGAAAGGTACACCCTGTTGTCCAAAACAGGAACATAATTCATTATGTCCACCTCAATTATGTCCTTTCCTATGTCTACCACAAGGACATTCTTCCCACTGTCCACCACCTGGTGTTCCTCCCCACTGTCCACCAGAGTGACATGCTTGCCACTGTAGAACACACGGTGGACCTTCCCAATGTCCACAACATGTACGTCCTTCCCACAATCCACAACAAAAATGTCCTTCCCACTCTTTTCCACAGGGACCTTCTTCCCACTGTTCACCACAGAGAGGACCTTTCTATTAGCCACCACTGGTATGTCCTCCCCACTGTCTACAACAGGGATGTCCTTCTCATTATCCACCACATGGACATCGTTCCAGTGTCCACAAAAAGGACTTCCTATCCCACTGTTTTCCACAGGGACGTCTTCCTAACTGTCCACCACACAAACATGTTCACAACTGTCCACTACAGAAACATCCATCCCACTGTACCAACAGGGATATAAACCCCACTGTCCTCCACAAGGATGTTCATCCCACTTTCCACAACAGAAAGGCCCTACCCATTGTCCACCACAGGGACATCCTCACAATTGTCCACCCCAATGAGTTCCTCCACCACAGTCCATCACAGGAACATCCTTCCCACTGTCCACCAAAGGGACATCCTTTCCTCTGTCAACAACACAGACATCTTCCCCACTGTCCACCACAGTGATGTCCTATCCCACAGTCAACCAGAGTGTGGTCCTCCCAACTCTCCATCACAAGGACATACTCCTGTGCACCAGAAGGATGTCCTCACCACTCTGCACCTCAGGGACATACTTTGCATTGTCCACCAAAGGTATATCATTCCCACTGTCTACCATAGTGAGGTTCTCCCTGCTGGCAATCACAGGGGCATCCTTGCCACTGTCGAAAACACGGTCATCCTCACCACTGTCTACCACAGGGAAGTCCTTCCGACTGTTCACCAGAGGGACATCTTAACCAATGTGCACAAAAGGACATCCTTTTACTGTCTACAACAGGGATGTCCTTCCCACTGTCCACCACAGAGAGGTCCTTCCTGCTCTCCACCACAGGGACAGTCTTCCCACTGTCCACCATAGAACATCCTTTTTACTGTCCACCACAGGTATATCCTCTCCACTGTCCAACAAAGGGATGTCCTTCCCATTGTACACCACAGAGTGGTCCTATCCACTGTTCAACACAGGGATATCCTCCTTACTTTAAACAGGGATGTCCTCCCAACAATCCACCACAGAGACATCCTGCACATGTCCACCACAGGGAGGTCCTCTCCACTGTCCTTCATACGGACGTACTCCCCTTGTCCACAACATGGACATCGTTCCACTGTCCACAAAAGGACATTTTCACAGTTAAGCACAAGCATATCCTCCTCACTGTCCATTACAGGGATGTTCTACACAATGTCCACCACAGGGAGGTCCAAACAACTGTCTGCCACAGGGATTTCCTCCCCACTGTCCAACAAAGAGAGGTCCTCCCCACTGTCCACCACAGGTATGTCCTCCTGTGTACCACAAGGACATCCATAAAACTGTCCACCACAGGGTCATCTTCACCAATGTCCAGCACAGTGAAATCCTTCCAACACTTCACCACAGGAACATTCTCCTGTGCACAACAGGGACATCCAGAAAAATGTGCACCAAAGGGACATCCTCACCAATGTTCACTACAGAGTGTACCTCCCAACAGGCCACCACATGGACGTCTTTCCCACTGCTCACCAAAGAAATATTCTTTTCACTTTGAACCACAGGGACATTCTCCTATGCACAACATGGACGTCTTCACAACTGTGCACCACAGGAATATTCTTTCCACTGTCCACAACAGAGATGTCCTTCCCACTGTAGAAAACAGAGATATTCTACCCACTGCCCTCCACAGGGACATCCTACGCACTGTCTACCACATGAATATCCTTCCCACTGTCCACCACAAGGACGTCCTACAGCACTGTCCACCAGAGTGTGGTCCTCCCCACTGTCCACCACAAGGATATCCTCCTGTGCACAGGGATGTCCTTCCCACTGTTCACTAGAGGGACATCTTCCCCAATGTGCACAAAAGGGACATTCTTTTGCTGTCCACAACAGGGATGTCCTTCTCACTGTCCACCACAGAGAGGTCCTACCTGCTCTCCACCACAGGGACAGTCTTCCCACTGTCCACCATAGAACGTCCTTTCCACTGTCCACCACAGGTAATCCTCTCCACTGTCCACCAGAGGGATGTTCTCATCACTGTCCAGCACAGGGATGTCCTTACCTCTGTCCACCACAGGGACATCCTCCACACTGTTCATCACAGAGACATCCTTCTGCCTGTCCACCACAGGAGTGTCCTCCCCACTCTCCACAAAAACACATCCTTCCCACTGTCCACCACAGGGATGTCATCCGAACTGTCCAACACAGAGAGTTCCTCATCACTGTCCACCACCGAGATGTCCTTTCCACTCTCTACCACAGAGATGTATTTCCAACTGTCCACCACAGGAATATCTTTCCCACTGTTCACCACAAGTAGGTCCAATATCAACAACAGGGACTTCCTTCCCACTGTCCACAACATAAATGTTCTTCCCTCTGTCTACCACAGTGTGCTTTTTTCTACTGTCCACCACAGAGATGTACTTTCCACTGTTCACCAAAGGGACATTTTCCTTTGCACCAGAGAAAATTACTAAACACTGACCACCACAGAAACATCCTCACCACTGTCCACCACTGTGATGTCCTTTCCACATTCCACCATGAAGAGGTCCTCTCCAATGTCTACCACAGAAACATCCTTTCCACTGTTCATGACAGGGACATCCTTACCAATATCCATAACAGTGAGGTCCTCACAGCTGTCCACAACAGGGACGTCCTTTCCAATGTCTACCACAGAAACATCCTCATCACTGTCTATCACAGGGACATCTTTACCACTGTCCACCACAGATAGGTCCTTCCTGCTGTCCACCACAGTAACATCCTCTCATTTGTCCAAAACAGAAAAGTTCTCCCCACTTTCTACCACAGTGACGTCCTTTTTACTGTCCACCACAGGGAGAACCTCCCCACTGTCTACATCAGAGACGTCCTTCCCATTGTCCACAACATAGACATCCATTCGCTGTCAACAAAAAGGACTTCTTTTCCACTGTTTACCCCAGGGACGTCTTCTTAACTGTCCACCACACAAATATGTTCCCAACTGTCCCCTACAGAAACATCCATCCCATTGAACACAACAGGGATGTACTCCCCACTGTACTCCACAAGGATGTCCATCCCACTGTCCACAAAAGAAATGTTCTACCCACTGTCCGCCATAGGGACATCCTACCAATAGTCTACCCTAAATTGTCACTCCCCAACTGTCTACCACAGGGAGGTCCTTAACACTGTCTACCAAATGGACATCTTTCCCACTGTCTACAATACAGAAAACATCCACACTGTCCACCACATGGACGTCCTTCTCACTGTCCACCAAAGGTATATCTTTCAACAGTCAACCCTGAGACATCCTCCCCAATGTTCACAACAGGGACATCCTCCTCACTGACCACCACAAGTACGTTCTTCATACAGTCCACCATAGAGAAGTACATCCAGTTGTCCACCAAAAGGACTTCCTTCCCACTATCCACCAACAGGATATTCTCCTGTGCACAAGAGGGATGTCTTAACCACTGAGAACCACAGGGACATCTTTGCATTGTCCAGCAAAGGGATGTCATTCCCACTGTCCATCAAAGTGAGGTCCTCCCAGCTGTCCACCACAGGGGCATCCTTACCACTGTCCAACACAGGGTCATCCTCACCACTGTCAACCACAGGGATGTCCTACCCACTGTTCACTAGAGAGACATCTTCCCCAATGTGCACAATGGGGACATTCTTTTACTGTCCACAACAGGGATATGTTCTCACTGTCCACCACAAAGAGGTCCTATATGCTCTCCACCACAGGGACAGTCTTTCCACTTTCTACCATAAAACGTCCATTCCACTGTCCACCACAGGTACATCCTCCTATGCACAACAGGGACATCCTGACCAATGTGCACCACAGGGTCATCCTTTTCACTGTCCACCTCAGGGACATCCTCCCCAATGTTCACTGCAGAGTGGACCATCCACCACATGGATGTCTTTCCCACTGTCCACCAAAGGGACATCCTCCTCACTTTGCACCACAGGGACATCCTCCTAAGCACAAAAGAGACGTCCTCACAACTGTGCACCACAGGAATTTCCTTTCCATTGTCCACAACAGTGAAGTCCTTCCCACTGACGACCACAAAGATGTCCTCCCTGCTGTCCACCACAGGGACATTCTTTCCACTTTCCACCAGAGAAATGTCCCCCCACTCTCCACCAAAATGATGTTCTCCCCACATTCTGACACAGAGACGTCCATTCTTCTATCCACAACAGAAATGTCCTCCCCACTGTCCAAGACAGGGAGGTCCTCTCAATTGTCCACCACAGGGTCATCCTTTCCACGGTCATCCAAAAATTGTTCTTCCCAGTGTAAACCACAGGGACATCCTCCTGTGTACTACAAGGACATCCTTATCACTGTCCACAACATGGTTGTCCTCAACAATATGAACTACAGGGAAGTCCTCACCACCATTGACCACACAAATATCCTCCGCACTGTAAACCACAGTGTCATCCTACCCACTGTCCACCACATGGAGGTCCTCCACTCTGTCCACCACAGGGACATCCTTCTGCCTGTTCACCACAGTGATGTCCTCCCCACTGTCCTCTAAAAAGACATCCTTGCCACTGTCGATCACAAGGATGTCATTTCAACGGTACACTAAAGGAAAGTCCCCTTCACTGTCCACCACAGGGTGTCCTTCCCAATGTACACCACAGGGACATCCTCCTGAGCACAACAGGGATGTCCTAAACACAGTCCACTACAGAGATTCCCTCCGCACTATCCACCATATGGGCATCCTTCCGATTATGCACCACAGGGACATTCTGCAGTGGACCACAGTAATATTTTTGCCACTGTCCATCAAAGTGAATTCCTACCCACTGTCCACCACAGGGATGTCCTCCCCACTGTAAAGAACACGAATGTCCTTCCCACAAAATAAAACAGAAAGGTCTTCTCTACTGTCCACCACACAGAAGTCCTTCCTTCTGTCCACCTCAGTGATATCCTCACCTCAGACTATGACAGGGATGTCCTCAGTGTCCACTACAGGGACATCCACCCCACTGTCCACCCGAGGGTCATCCTTCCCACTGTCCACAACAAGAAGGTCTTTCCCAATGTTCAAAACAGGTAGGTCCTACTCACTGTACACAAAATATATGTCCTTCCAATGTCCACCAAAGGGACCTCCTTCCCACTTTCCACCACAGGGAAATCCTCTCTACTGTCAACCAGAGGAATGTATTTTTTCACTGAAAACCACAGTTATCTCCTCTGCATTGTCCACAAGAGACATGTCCTTTACACTCTCCACCACAGGAACCTCCTTCCCACTGTCCTATAGAGGGATGTCCTCTTAACTGTCCACAACAGGGATGTCCTTTTCACTGTCCACCACAGTGATGTCGTCCCCACTGTCTACAACAGGGATGTCCTTCCCACTTTCCACCACAGGGCCATTCTCTTCACTGTCCAAAAGAGTGTCATCCTTCCCACTCTCCACTAAAAGGTATTTTGCAATGTCTAAAACAGGGATGTCCTTCCCAGAGTCCACCACAGGGAAGTCTCTCTACTCTCCACAACAGGGATGTCCTTTCCACTGTCCACCACAGGGATGTCCACCTCACTCTCCACAACAGGCATGTCCTTCCACTGTAAACCACATAAAGGTACACCCTTCTGTCCACAACTGGAACGTACTTCCTAATGTCCACCTCAATGATGTCTTTCCGCTGTTCACCACAGGGACATCCTTCATACTGTCCACCACATGGTGGTCCTCCCCAATGTCCACCAGAGGGACATGCTTTCCACTGTAGAACACATGCAGTTCCTTCCAAATATCCACAATATATATGTCCTTCCCACAATCTACAACATAAATGTTCTTCCCACACTCTACCAAAGGGACCTTCTTCCCACTGTTCACCACAGAGAGGTCCTCATACTATCCACCACAGGGATATCCTTACCACTGTCCACCTAAGTGACAACCTCCCTTGTCCCCATCACAGGGACATCCTCCCCACTGTCCACAAGAAGGATGTTCTTTCCACTGTCCACCACAGAGACATCCTCCCAGTGTCCACCACAAGAACGTACTACCCACTGTCAACCACAGGGACATACTACCCACTGTCTACCACATGGAGGTCCTCCCCAATCTTCACCTCAGTTAGGTCCTCTCCACTTTCCACTACAGGGAAGTCATTTAAATTGTCCACCACAGAAATATTTTCCCCACTGTCCACAAAAAGGATGTCCTTCACAATGTCCACCACAGAGACGTTCTACACACTGCCCTCCACAAGAACATCCTACCCACTGTCTAACACAGGGATGTCCTTCCCACTTTCCACCAAAAGGACATTCTTCCCACTGTCCACCAAAGGTACATCTTTCACCTGTCAACCACAGAGACATCCTCCCCACTGTCCAACACAGGGACATCCTCCCCATTGACCACCAAAAGAACGTCCTTCATAAAGTACATCATAGTGAAGTCCTTCCTGTTTTTCACCAAAGGGAAGTTCTTCACATCGTCCACAACAAGGACATCCTCCAAATTGTCCACCATAGTGATATCCTTTTCACTGTTCACCACTAGGACATCCTACCCACTTTGCACAACAGGGATATTTTTCTGTGCACAGTATGGATATTCTCACGAAAGTGAACCACAGGGACATCCTCCTATGTACATCAGCGATGACAGCAACACTCTCCACCCCAGAGATGTCCTCTACACTCTCCACGACAGGGACATCCTCCCCATTATCCACCAAAGAACATCTTTCCCACTATTCACCAAAGGGATGTCATCCCAAATGTCCAACACAAAAATGTCCTCTTCACTGTTCACCACAGGGATTTTCTTCCCCCTGTCCACCACAGGGATGTCCTCTCCACTGATCACCAGAGGGATATCCTTCCCACTGTTCACCTCAAGAAGGTCCTTCCCAATATCAACAACAGGGACTTCCTTCCCACTGTCCACCACATAAACGTTCTTCCCACTGTCCACCACAGTTTTTTTCTCTCTACTGTCCACCACAGAGATGTATTTTTCACTGTACATCAAAGGGACATTTCCCTTTGCACCAGAGAAACATCCTCACCACTGTCCACCAGAGAAATGTCCTCATCACTGTCCACCCCTTTGACATTCTTTCCACTTTCCACCATGAGGATGTCCTCTACACTGTCCACCACAGAAACATCCATTCCACCGTTAACCACAGGGATGTCCTTCCCAATATCCATGACAGGTAGGTCCTCACCATTATCCACAACACGGACGTCCTTTCCAATGTCCATCACAGAAACATTCTCATCACTGTCTATCACAGGGGCATCTTTACCACTGTCCACCACAGAGAAGTCCTCCCTGCTGTCCAGCACAGGGATGTCCTTCACACTGTCCACCACAGTTTCGTCCTCTCATTTGTCCAAAACAGATATACCATACCCACTGACCACGACAAGGACATCTTTCATACAGTCCACCATAGAGAAGTCCTCCCTGTTGTCCACCAAAGGGACATCCTCCCGACTGTCCACCACAAGGACATCCTTCTGTGCAGAAGAGGGATGTTGTCACCACTGAGAACCACAGGGATATCTTTGCATTGTCCACCAAAGGGACATCTTTCTCACTGTCCATCAAAGTGACGTCCTCCCTGCTGTCCACCACAGGGGCATCCTTACCACTGTCCACCACAGGGTCGTACTAACCAGTGTCCACTATAGTGATGTCCTTCCTACTGTTCACCAGATGGTCATCTTCCCAAATGTGCACAATAGGGACATCCTTTTACTGTCCACAACAGGGATGTCCTTCCCACTGTCCACCAGAGTGAGGTACTCCCTGCTCTCCACCACAAGAAAAGTCTTTCCACTGACCACCATAGAACGTCCTTTCCACTGTCCACCACAGGTACATCCTCTCAACTGTCCACCAGAGGGACGTCCTTTTCATTATACACCCCAGAGAGGTCCTTTCTGCTGTCCACCACAGGGACATTTATCCCAAAGTCCATTACAGAATTGTCCTCCCCACTGTCCATGATAAGGTTGTCCTCCCCAATTTCCAAACAGGGATGTCCTCCCCACTGTCCACCACAGACACATCCTACCCATGTCCACTACAGGGAGGTCCTTCCCAATATCCACCAAAGGGACATGCTTCCCTTGTCCACAACATGGACATCCTTCAACTGTCCACAAAGAGGACATTATTCCCACAGTTTACCACATGGATGTCATCCCCACTGTCCACTACAGGGATGTTCTTCCCATTGTCCATCAGAGAAATGTCCTCCCCACTGTCCACAAAAGGTTTGTACTCCTATGTACCAAAAGGACATCCATAAAACTGTCCACCACCGGGTCAACTTCACCAATGTCCAGCACAGTGATGTCCTTTTCACAGTTCACCACAGGGACATACTCCTGTGCACAACAGTGATATTCTGACCAATGTGCATGACAGGGACATCCTTTCGACTGTCCACCACAGGGACATCTTACCAAATGTTTACTATAGAAAGGACATCCCCACAATCCACCACATGGAAGTGATTCCCACTGTCCACCAAAGAAACATCCTCCTCACTTTGCACCACAGGGACATCCTCCTATGCAAAACAGGGACGTCCTCACAACTGTGCACCACAGGAATATTCTTTCCACTGTTCACAACAGAGATGTCCTTCCCACTGTAGACCACAGAGATGTCCTTCCCACTGTAGACCACAGAGATGTCCTCCCTGCTGTCCACCACAGGGACATTCTTCTCACTTTCCACCACAGAAACGTCCTCCCCACTCTCCACCAAAGTGATGTCCTCACCACATTCTGCCACAGAGACGTCCATCCCACTGTCCACAACAGTAATGTCCACCTCACTGTCCATCACATTGAAATCCTCCCCCCTGTTCACCACTGAGATATCCTCCCCACTGTATACAACAAGGATGTCCTTCCCAGTATTCACACCAGAAAGATCCTCCCCGCTGTCCAGCAAGAGGACGTCCTTCCCACTGTACACCTCAGTGATATCCTCTCTTCAGATCATAACAGGGATGTCCTTCCCACTGTCCACCACAAGGACGTCCTTCCCACGTTCTACCGGAGGCCCACCCTTCCTACTGTCCACCACAGAGAGGTCTTTTCCAATATCCACAACAGGGATGTCCTTTTGTCCAAAACATATATGTCCTTCCCACAGTCCACCACAGGGACCTCATTTCTACTGTCCAACAGAGAGTAGAACTCTCTACTCTCCACCAGAGGGATGTCATTTCCACTGTCCACCACAATGAAGTCCTCTGCACTGTCCACAACAGTCATGTACATCCAACTGTCCTTCAAAGAAACATCATCGCCACTGTCCACTACTGGGTGGTCCTCCCAACTGTTCACCACATGGACATCCTTTCCACTGTTCAACAAAGAGGTGTCCTTCCCATTTTCCACCACAGGGACATCCTCCTGTGTACCACAAGGACATCCTTACCACTGTCCACAACATGGTTGTCCTCACCAATAGCCACTACAGGCACGTCCTCACCACTGTCCACAACATGAATATTCTCCACAATGTAAACAACAGGGACATCCTACACATTGTCCACCACAGTGATGTCCTGTCCACTGTACACCTCAGAGATATCCTCTTGTGCACAACAGGGATGTCCTAACCACTGTACACCACAGAGATGTCCTCTGCATTATCCACCATATGGACATCCTTCTGACTATGCACCACAAGGACATTCTCCAGTGCACAACAGTAACATCCTCCCCACTGTCCACCACAGTTAAATCCTCCCACTGTCTACCACAGGGATGTCCTCCCCACTGTCCAAAACAGGGATGTCCTTCCCACTGTCTACAATAGGAATGTCCTTCCCAAAATTCAAAACAGAGAAGTCCTCTCTGTTGTCCACCAAAAAGACGTCCTTTCCTCTGTCCACGTTAGTGATATTTTCCTCACAGTCGATAACAGGGATATCCTTCCCACTTTCCAGCACAGGGACGTCCTCCACACTGTCCACTAGAGGGTCATCCTTACCAATGTCCACCAAAATGCCTTTCAGAATGTCCACAACAGGGACTTTTTTCACACAGTCCACACCATATATGTCCTTCCAATGTCTACCACAGGGACCTCCTTCCCACTGTCCACCACAGAGGTCCTCTCTAATGTCCATCAAAGTGATTTCCTTTCCACTGTCCACCACAGGGCCATCCTCCCCAGTGTCCACCACAGGAATGTACTAACCACTGTCCACCACAGGGACGTCCTACCCACTATGTGCCACAGGGAGGTCCTTCCCAATCTTCACCACAGGTAGTTCCTCTCCACGGTCCACCATAAGGATGTCATTTCAACTGTCTACCACAGAAATATTCTCCCCACTGTCCACAACAGTGATGTCTTTCCCACTGTCCACTACAGAAAGGTCCTCCCCACTGTCCACAACAGGGATGTCCTTCCCACTGTCCACCAAAGTGACATCCTCCCCTCTGTTCACAAGAGAAAAATTCTTCCCACAGTTCAATACAAGGAGGTCTTACCCAATGTCCACAACAGTGATGTTCTTCCCACAGTCCACAACATAAATATCCTTCCCACTGCCCACCACAGGGATCACTTCTCACTGTCCACCACAGAAAGTTCCTTTCTACTGTGCATCAAAGTGATGTCCTTTCCACTGTCCACCAAAGTGACCTCCTCCCCATTGTCCACAACAGGGATGTTCTTTCCATTGTTCACAACAGGGACACCCTCCCCAGTGTCCACCACAAAAATGTACTACCAACTGTCCAACACAGGGACATCCTACACACTGTCTACCACATGGATGTCTTCACCACTGTTGACCACAGGTACTTCCTTTGCACTGTCCACCACAGGGATGTCATTTCAACTGTCCACCACAGAAATTTGGTCCTCACTGTCCAAAACATGGACATCCTCACCACTGACCACCACAAGGACATCCTTCATACAGTCCACCATAGAGAAGTCCTACCTGTTGTCCACCAAAGGGACATCCCTCCCATTGTCCACAACAGGGACATCCTCCAAATTGTCCACCACAGTGGCATCTTTTTCGCTGTTCACTACTGAGACATTGTAAGACCCCAAAAGGGGACTCTCACCCAAGTCCGGACCTGCACAAACCCAAGGACACACGAGAAACCTTCTTGATGCAATTGCAGAGGAGGTTTAATGACGAGGGCCCTCGGGCCGGAATATATCTCACGCAAGAGATAGAGATTCCGACCCCAAGCCCAGGAAACTTGGGATATTTATGGGTAGGGGTTGGGGAGAGCGGGAAAGTTTGGCGCGGTTACATATGATTGGATATATCAAACATCCATTCCCAAGCCTGGTTTCCATCTAGCCCCCATCCCAATTATCCTAATTTACATCTGTATCTTGCTCCTGGGTGAATTCCTTTCAAGTGACTTCCGTTTACCCAGGTGTTTTATTGCCTCTATCTTGGGTCTTTTGTGCCTTTGAAATGTTTATTCAAGCCCTTGGAATGCACCCCAGGGGCAGCTAACACTTGAGTGTAAATTGAAACTCTGAACCTAAGAAACTCTCACGTTGAGACCTAAAATTTCATTTTTACAATTTATTCTTACAACATCATACACACTTTGCACAACAGGGACATTGTCATGTGCACAACAGGGATATCCTCACCAGTGGGCACCAAAGGGACATCCTCCTTTGCACACCAGGGATATCAGCAACACTCTCTACCCCAGAGATGTCCTCTGCACTCTCCATGACATGGACATATTCCCCATTATCCATCAAAGTAATCTCTTTCCCACTATTCACCAAAGGGATGTCATCCCATATGTCCAACACAGAAAAGTCCTCTTCACTGTCCACCACATGAATGTCCTCCCCACTGTCTACCACATGGATGTCCTACCCATTGTCCACAACAGGGAGGTCCTTTCTACTGTCAACCAAATTGAGGTCCTCTGAGCTGTCCACCACAGGAACATCCTTCTCACTGTTCAGAACAAGGACATTCTCCCCACTGTGCACCACAGGGACATCCTCCCGTGCACAACTATAATGTCCTCACCCATGTGCACCACAGGAACATCTTTCTGTGCACACCAGGGATGACCTCAATCTGTCTATCTCAGAGATATCCTCTGCACACTCTACGACAGGGACATCATTCCCAATGTCCACCAAAGGATGTTCTCCTTTGCACCAGAGAAACGTCCTCACCACTGTCCACCACAGGATGTCCTCCCAACTGTCCACCAAAGGAACGTTGTCCCCACGGTCCAACAAAGAGAAGTCCTTTCCACTGTCCAAATCAGGGATATCTCTACCAGTGTCCACCACAGGGAGATTTTTCATACTGTCCACCACAAAGAGTTCCTCCCAGCTGTCCCCCACAGGGACATCTTTCTCACTGTTCACCACAAGGACATCCTCCTGTGCACAACAAGGATGTCCTCACCCTTGTGCACCAAAGGGACATCCTCCTGTGAACATCATGGATGTCCTCACCACTGTCTACTCCAGAGATGATCTCCCCACTCTCTATGAGAGGAACATCATTCCCAATATCCACCAATGGCACATTCAACTTTGCATCAGAGAAACATCCTCACAACTATCCACATAAGATATCCTCCCCACTGTCCAGAACAAGGATGTACTCACCACTGTCCAACATAGGGAAGTTCTCTCCACTGTCTGCAACAGGAATGTCCTTCCCACTTTCCACGAGAAGATGTCCTTCCAACTGTCTACCACAGAGACATCCTTCCCAGTGTCAACCAAAAAGACGTCCACCCCACTGTCCAACACAGGGATGTTTTCCACATGATCCAAAACAGGGGCGTCCTCATCAATGTTCACCACAGGAACATCCTTCCTACTGTCCACCACAGGGAAGTCCTCCCTACTGTCCACACCATAGATGTTCTTCCCACTGTAAACTGAAGAAAAGTCCTTCCCACAGTCCACCACAGGGACGTCCTTCCAACTGTCGGCTACATGGACATCCACCCCACTATCCACCACAGGGAAGTCCTCCCCACCGGCCACCACAGGGAGGTCCTCCCCATAGTCCACCCCACAGATGTCCTACACAGTCTAATCCACAGGGATGTCCCTTTCAGTGTGCACTACAGTGAAGTACTCACCACTCTATACCACAGGGATGTCCTTCTCACTGACCACATCAGTGACTACCTCCTCTTTTTCCATCACAGGAATATCCTACCCACTGTCCACCACTGAAAGATTCTCCATGCTGTCCACCACAGGGACATCCTTACCATCATTTACCACAGGGTCATCCTCACCAATGTCCACCGCAGGGAAATCCTTCCCACTGTTCAACACAGGAACATCCTTTCCACTGTGCACCACAGGGACATTCTTCTGTGCATAACAGAAATGTTCTTACCACTGTCCATTGCAAGGATGTCCTCTGCACTCTCCACTCCAGGGAAATCCTTCCCACTGTCCACCAAAGAGTTGTTTTCTTCTGCACCACAGGAACGTCCTCCTCATTGTCCACAAGGCCATCATCCCCACTGTCCACCACAGTGAAATTCTCTCACCAATG
This sequence comes from Arvicanthis niloticus, assembly GCF_011762505.2. Taxonomy (NCBI): domain Eukaryota; kingdom Metazoa; phylum Chordata; class Mammalia; order Rodentia; family Muridae; genus Arvicanthis; species Arvicanthis niloticus. Next base: position 1,348,139 of record NW_023044983.1, read on the forward strand.
TCTACTGCAGAGACCTCCTTCCCACAGTCCACTACAGGGATTTCCTCCAAACTGTCAAACACAGGGACGTCCTCCCACTGCAAACCACAGGGACATTCCTCTATGCTCAAAGGGATATCCCCATGAACGTGAACCACAGGGACCTCTTTCAGTGCACACCATAGATGTTCTTACCATTCTCCACACCAGAGATGTCCTCTGCACTCTCCAAAACAGGGACATAATTCCAATGGTCCACCAAAATAATGTTTTCCTGTGCACGACAGAAATGTCCTCACCACTGTCCACCACAGAAACGGCCTCATCACTGTCCAGCACAGGGATGTCCTTAACACTGTCCACCACAGCGACATCCTCCACACTGTTCACCACAGGGATGTCCTCCCCACTCTCCACAAAAAGACATCCTTCCCACTGTCCACCACAAGGATGTCATCCCAACTGTTCAACACGGAGTGTTCCTCTTCACTGTCCACCACAGAGATGTCCTTCCCACTGACCACCACAGGTATGTCCTCTTAATTGTCCACCAGAGGGACATCTTTCCCACTGTTCACCACAAGGAGGTCCTTCCCATTGTCCAAAACAGGGAAGTCCTTTTTACTGTCCACAACATAAATGTCCTTCTCACTCTCCACAACAGGGACATCCTTTCCACTGTCCACCAGAGGGACATCCTCCTCACTGTCCACCATTAGGACATCCTACCCACTGTCCACCACAGAAACCACCTCTCCACTGTACACCACAGGATCATCCTACACTCTGTCAGCCACAGATACATCCTGCCCAATGTCCACCACAGAGATGTTCTCACCAATGTCCAACACAGACTTTTCTTAAGTACTCTTCACAACAGGGACATCTTTCCCCCATCAACCATAAATATGTCCACCCCACTGTCTACCACAGACATGTTTCCCCACTCTCCACAACAGGGGCATGCTCAACAATGTCAACCACAGGGGTGTTTTTTCCCATTGTTCAAAACAGGAACATCCTCCCCACTGTGCACCACAGGGACATCTTCCTGTGCACAACAGGGTCGTCCTCATGATTGTGCACCACAGAGACATCTTCCAGTTCACAAAAGGGACGTCTTCACCACTGTTCACCCCAGAGATTTCCTCTGCACTCTCCAAAACAGGGACATTCTTCCCACGGTCCACCAAAATGATGTTCTCCAGTGCACCATAGAAACGTCCTCACCACTGTTTACTGCAGGGATGAGCTCCCCACTGTCCAGCACAGGGACACTCTCCCCACTGTCCACAACAAGGATGTCCTTCCCACTGTCCACAACAAGGATGTCCTTCCCACTGTCCACCACAGGGACGTAATTTCCACTGTCCATCAAAGGGACGTCCTTTCCACTGTCCACCACAGTGAAATCTTTCCCACTGTCCACCAAAGCGATATCCTTCTCAAAGTCCACCACAGAGACATTCTTCCAACTGTCCATCACATGGACATCCTCCCCACTGTCCATCACATAGATGTTCCCACCACTGTATACCACAGGAATGTCCTTCCTACTGTCCATCAAAGGGACATCCTTCTAGTTGTTCACCACAGGGATAACCTCTAAATTGTCCACGACAGTGACATCCTTCCCAAGTCTACCACAGAGACGTAAACCCCACTCTCCAGCACAGGAATGTTTCCTCACTGTCCACCACAGGATTGTCCTCATCAGTGTCCACCCCTCTGTCCACAAGAGGAACATTCTTCCCACAGTTCGCAACAAGGAGGTCTTTCCCATTGACCAAAACAAAGATGTTCTTCCCACAGTCCACAACATAAATGTCCTTCCCACTGTCCACCACAGGGACCTCCTTCCCACTGTCCACCAGAGGGACTTCCTCCACACTGACCACCACAGGGACCTCCTTCATACACACCACCAAAAAGAAGTCCTTTCTGTTGTCCACCATAGGGATGTCCTTCCCACTGTCCACCACAGGAACATACTCTAAATTGTCCACCACAATGACATTCTTTTCACTGTTCACCACTGGGACATCCTACCCACTTTGCACAACAGGGACATTTTCCTGTGCACATCAGGGATATCCTCACTCCTGTGCACCACAGGGATATCCTCCTTTGCACACCAGGGATGTCAGCAACACTCTCCAAAGCAGAGATGTCCTGTGGACTCTCCACGACAGGGACATCCTCCCCACTATCCACCAAAGAAACCTCTTTCCCACTATTAAAAACAGGGATTTAATCCAAAATCTCCAAAACAGAAAAGTCCTCATCACTGTTTCCCACAGGGATGTCTTTTCCCCTGTCCACCACAAGAATGTCCTCCCCACTGTCCACCAGAGGGCTATCCTTTCCACTGTTCACCACAAGGAGGTCCTTCCCAATATCTACAACAGGGACTTTTTTCCCACTGTCCACAACATAAATATTTCTCCTACTGTCCACCACAGTGTGTTTCATTCTACTGTCTACCACAGAGATGTACTTTCCACTGTTCACCAAAGGGACTTTTTCCTTTGCACCAGAGAATCTTCCTCACCACAGTCCACCACAGAAAGGTCCTCACCACTGTCCACCCTGTGACGACCTTTCCACTTTCCACCATGAGGAGGTCCTCACCAGTGTCCACCACAGAAACATCCTTTCCACTGTTCACCAGAGGAACATTTTCCCAATATCCATGAAAGGGAGGTCCTTACCACTGTCCACCACAGCAACATCGTTTCCACTGTTCACCACAGGGACGTCCTTCGCAAAATCCACAACAGGGAGGTCCTCACCACTGTCCACAACAGGGACGTCCATTCCACTGCCCATCACATGGACATTTTTCACTGTCCACAAAATGGACTTCCTTCCCACTGTTTCCAACAGGGACATCTTCCTAACTGTCCACCACAAATTTATGTTCCCAGCTGTCCTCTACAGAAACATCTATCCCAATGTACAATACAGTTACATACTCCCAACTGTCCAACACAAGGAGATCCTCCCCACAGTCCACCACAGGGATGTCCTTTCCAGTATCCACCAAAGAGACATCCTTCTCACTTTCCACAACACAGACATCATCCCCACTGTCCACCACATGGACATCCTTCCCACTGTTCACCACAGGTACGTCCTTAACCACAGTATACCAGAGTGTGGTCCTCCCCACTGTCAACCACAAAAACATCCTCCTGTGCACCACAGGGATGTCCACAACACTGCACCACAGGGACACACTTTGAATTGTCCACCACAGGGGCATCCTCACCACTGTCCAACACAGTGATGTCCTCACTGTATAAAACAGGGACGTACTCTCCATTGTACACCTCAGGGATGTCCTCTTTACTTACCACCACTGAAATTTTCTCACCAGTGTGCACCAGAGGAACAGCCTCAACACTGCCCACCAGAGAGACATCCTCCCAACTCACCTCACCACCACAGAAATATCTTCCCCTCTCTCCACTATAGGGACGTCCTTTCCACTGTCCACCACAGGGAGGTCCTCTCCACTATCCACCACAGGCATATCCACCACACTGTCCACCACAGGAAGGTCCTCTCCACTGTCCACCACAAAAACATCCAATCCACTGTCCACCACAGAAACTTCCTCATCACTGTCCATCACTGGGACATCTTTCTCACTGTCAACCACAGAGAGGTCCTCCCTGCTGTCCACCACAGTGACATCCTTCTCACTGTTCACAACAAGGACATAATTTCAACTGTGTACCACAGGGACATCCTTCCGTGCACAACAGTGATGTCTTCACCATTGTGCAAGACAGGAACATCTTCCTGTGCACACCACTGAGGTCCTCACCACTGTCTACCCCAGAGATGTCCTCCACACACTCCACAGCAGGGACATCATTCCCACTGTTCACCAAAGGATGTTCACCTTTGCACCAGAGAAATGTCTTCACCACTGTCCACCACAGGATGTCCTCCTCACTATCCACCACATGGACGTACTCCACACTGTCCACCAAAGGGAAGTCATCTCCACTGTCCTCAACAGGGACATCCTTCCAACTATTCACCAAAGGGACATCCTTCACACTGTCCACTAGAAAGATGTCCTTCCAACCGTCTACCACAAGAACATCTTCCACATTGTCACCAAAAGGGACGTCCAACCCAGTTTCCAGCACAGTGATGTTTTCTGCACAGTCCAACACAGGGGCGTCCTCAGCAATGTCTACCACAGTGACATCCTTTCTCCTCTACACCACAGGGAGGTCCTACCCACTGTCTACAACATGGATGTCCTTCCCACTGTAAACCAAAGAAATGTCCTTTGGTCCACTACAAGGACGTCCTTCCAACTGTCGACTGCATGGACATGAACCCCACTGTCCACCAAAGGGAGGTCCTCCCACCATCCAACACAGGGAGGTCCTCCCCATAGTCCACCACATGGATATCTTCCACAGTGTAATACACAGGGATGTCTTCCTCAGTGTGCACTACAGTGAAGTACTCACCCCTCCATACCACAGAGATGTCCTTCCCACTGACCACCTCAGTGACCACCTCCCCTCATTCAATCACAGGAACATCCTACCAACTGTCCAAAACACAAAGGTTCTCCCTGCTGTCCACTACAAGGACATCCTTATCACTATTTATTACAGGGTCATCCTCACCAATGTCCACAAGAGGGAAATCCTTCCCACTGTTCACCACAGGAACATCCTTTCCACTGTGCACCACAGTGACATTCTTCACTGCATAATAGAAATGTTATAACCACTGTCCATCTCAGAGATGTCCTCTGCACTCTCCACTCCAGGGAAATCCTTCCCACTGTCCAAAAAAGAGACATTTTCTTGTGCACCACAGGAACATCCTGCATACTGTCCACAAGACAATCATCCCCACTGTCCACCACAGTGAAATTCTCTCACTACTGTCCACAGCAGAGACGTCCTTCCCACAGTCCACCACAGGAATTTCCTCCCAAATGTCAAACACAGGGATGTCCTTCCCACTGTAAACCACACGGACATCCTCCCCACTGTGCAGCACAGGGACATCCTCCTGTGCACAACAAAGATGTCCTCACAAATGTGCACCACAGAGACATCTTCCGGTGCACACCATAGATGTCCTCACCAGTGTCAACCCCAGAGATGTCCTCTGCACTCTCCAAAACAGAGACATCCTTCCCATGGTCCACCAAAATAATGTTTTCCTGTGCACCACAGAAACATCTTCACCTCTATCCACAGTGAAGTCCTCACTACTGTCCATGACAGGGATGTCCTTTCCACTCTCCACTACAGTTATGTACGCCACACTGTGCACAACTGGCATGTCCTTCCCACTGTCCAACACAGAAAGTTACACCCTGCTGTCCACAATAGAAACATACTTCTTAATGTCCACCTCAATGATGTCCTTTCGTCTGTAAACCACAGGGATGTCCTTCCCACTGTCCACAACAGGGTGTTTCTCCCCACTGTCCACAAGAGAGACATTCTTCCCACAGTTCACCAAAATGAGGTCATTACCAATGTCCACAACTGAGATGTTCTTCCCAAAGTCCACAACATAAATGTCCTTCCCACTATCCACCACAGGGAAGTCCTCTCTACTGTCCACCACAGGGATGTCCATTCCAATGTCCACCACAGGGATGCCCACCGCACTGTCCACAACAGGCATGTCCTTCCTATTTCTGTAACCACAGAAAGTTACACCCTGCTATCCACAACAGAAACGTATTTCCCAATGTCCACTAAATGATGTCTTCTCCTATGTGCACCACAGAGATGTCCTTATCACTGTCTACCACATGGTGTTTCTCCCCACTGTCCACGAGAGGGACATGCTTCCCACTGTCCACCACATGGAGGTTCTTCCCAATGTACACAACACGGACGTTCTTCCCACAATCCACAACATAAATGTCCTCCCCACTGTCCAACACATGGACCTTCTTTCTACTGTTCACCACAAAATGGTCCACTCTACTGTCCACCACAGGGAAGTCCTTACCACTGTCCAAACCAGTGACATCCTCCCCACTGTCCACAAGAGGGATGTCCTTCCCACTGTCCACCACAGAAAGATCCTCCCCACTGTCCACACAGGGATGTCCTTCCCACTGTACACCTAAGTGACATCCTCCGCTCTGTCCACAAGAGGGACAGTCTTCCCACAGTTCAGCACAAGGAGGTCTTTCCCAATGTCCACAAGAGAGATGTACTTACCACAGTCCACAACATAAATGTCCTTCCCACTGTCAACCACAGTGGGAGGTCCTTTCTACTGTCCAACAAAGGGATGTCCTTTCCACTGTCCACCACAGGGACGTCTTCCACACTCTCCACAACAGGGATGTTCTTTGCACTGAACACAATACAAACATCCTCCCCAGTGTCCACCACAGGAACGTACTACCCACTGTCCAACACAGGGACATCCTACCCACTGTCCACCACAGTGACGTTCTACCTACTGCCCTCCACAGGGACATATTACCCACTGTCTACCACAGGGATGTTCTTCCCACTGTCCACCAAAGTGATGTTCTTCACAATGTCCACCAAAGGTACATCTTTCAACTGTCCACAACAGAGACATCCTCCTCACTGTCCACCACAGGGACATCCTCCCCACTGACCACCACAAGGACGTCCTTCATACAGTTCACCATAGAGAAGTCCTCCCTGTTGTCTACCAGAGGAATGTCCTTCCCACTGTCCACCACAGGGACATCCTCCAAATTGTCCACCACAGTGACATACTTTTCACTATTCACCACTGGGAAATCCTACCCACTTTTCACAACAAGGACATTTTTCTGTGCACAACAGGGATATCTTCACCACTGTGCACCACAGGGACATCCTCCTTTTCACAACAGAGATATCAGCAACACTCTCCACCACAGAGATGTCCTCTGCACACTCCATGACCGGGACATCCTCCCCACTATCCAAAAAATAAACATCTTTCCCATTATTCACCACAGTGATGTGATCCCAAATGTTCAACACAGAAAAGTCCTCTTCACTGTCCACCACAGAGATGTCCTTTCCCCTGTCCAGCACAGGGATGTCCTCCCCACTGTCCACCATAGGGATATCATTCCCACTGTTCACCACAAGCAGGTCCTTCCGGAAATCGACAACAGGGACTTCCTTCCCACAGTCTACAATATAAATGTTCTTTCCACTGTCCACCACAGTGTGTTTCTCTCTACTGTCCACCACAGAGATGTACTTTCCACTGTCCACCAAAGGGACATTTTCTTTTGCACCAGAGAAACTTCCTCACTACTGTCCACCACAGAAACGTCCTCACCACTGTCCACCACTATTGCGTCCTTTCCAATTTCCACCATGAGGAGGTCCCCTCCAATGTCCACCAGAGAAAAATCTTTTCCACTGTTCACCACAGGGAGGTCTTCACCACCGTCCCCAACAGAAAGGTCGTTTCCACTGTCCACTACAGAAGCCTTCTCATCACTGTCCATCCCAGTGACATCTTTACCACTGTCCACCACAGAGAGGTCTTCCCTGCTGTCTACCACAGGATGTCCTGCACACTGTCCACCACAGTAACATATTCTCAGTTGTCCAAAAAATAAATGTCCTCCCCGCTGTCCACCACAGGGACATCCTACTTACTGTCCACCACAGGGAGAACCTCCCCACTGTCTACAACAGGGATGTCCTTCTCATTCTCCACCACATGAACATCCTTTCACTGTCCACAAAAAGGAATTTCTCCCCACTGTTTACCACAGGAATGTCTTTCTGTCAACCACACAAATATGTTCCCAACTGTCCACAACAGAAAGATCCATCCCACTGAACACAACAGTGTCATACTCCCCACTGTCCTCCACAAGGATGTGCATCCAACTGTCCACAACAGAAAGGTCCTACCCACTGTCCACCACAGGGACATCCTCCCAACTGTCCACCCCAAGAAGATCCTCCCCACAGTCCACCACAGGAACCTCCTTCCAACAGTCCACCATAGAGACATCCTTTCCACAATACACAACACGGACATCTTCCCCACTGTCCACCACATGGCCTTCCTTCACACTGTCCACCACAGGGATGTCCTACCCCACAGTCAACCAGAGTGTGGTCCTCCTCACTGTCCACCACAAGGACATCCTCCTGTGCACAACAGGGATGTCCTAACTACATTGGAACACAGGGACATGCTTTGCATTGTCCACCACAGGGATGTCCTTCCCACTGTCCACCAAAGTGAGGTCCTCCATGCTGTCCACAACAGGGTTGTCCTTACCACTGTCCACCACATGGTCGTCCTCACCATTGTCCACTATAGGGTCGTCCTCACCACTGTCCTCCATAGGTACATCCTCCTCACTGTACTATCCACAGTACACCTCAGGTATGTCCACTTTCCATACCACCACAGAAACTTTCTCCCCAGTATCCACCAGAGGAACATCCTCACTACTGTCCACCAGATTTACATCCTCCCAACTCTCCACCAAAGAAACATCTTCCCAACTGTCCACTACATTGAAGTCCTTCCCACTGTCCACAACAGGGAGGTTCTCGCAACTGTACACCACAGGCATGTCCACCACACTGTTCACCACAGGAAGGTCCTCTCCACTGTTCCCCACAAAAACATCCATTCTATTGTCCACCACAGAAACGTCCTCATCACTGTCCATCACTGGGACATCTTTCCCACTGTCAACTACAGAGACATCCTCCCTGCTGTCTACCACAGGGATGGCCTTCCCACTGTCCACAATAGTAAAGTCTTCCCCATTGTTCAAAACAGGGATGTCCTCCACACTGTCCCCCACAATGACATCCTACATACTCTCCACCACAAAGAGGTTCTCCCAGCTGTCCACCAGAGGTACATCCTTCACTGTTCACCACAAAAACATCATCCGCACTGTGCACCACAGGGACCTTCTCTCATGTACAATGGTGATGTCCTCAACCTTGTGCACCACAGGAACATCTTCCTGTGCAGACGAGGGATGTCCTCACCACTGTCTACCCCAGAGATATCCTCCGCACACTCCATGGCATGGACATTATTCTCAGTGTCCACCAAAGGATGTTCTCTTTGCACCAGAGAAATGTCCTCACCACTGTCCACCAAAGAACGTCCTCCACACTGTCAACAAAGCAACTTATTCCCCACTGTTCACCAAAAAGAAGTACTTTCCACTGTCCACAACAGGGACATCTTTCCCAATGTCCACCACAGGCAGGTCCTTTCCACCTTCCACCACAGAGTGTTCCTCCCAGCTGTCCACCACAGGAACATCCTTCTCACTGTTCACCACAAGGATATCCTCCTCAGTGTGCACCACAAGGACATTCTCCTGTGCACAACAGGGATGTCCTCAACCTTGTGAACCACAGGCACATTGTCCTGTGCACACCATGGATGTCTTCACCACTGTTTACCCCAGAGATATTCTTGGCACAATCCTCGAGAGGGACATCATTCCCAATGTCCACCAAAGGGACGTTCTCCTTTGAACCAGAGAAACATCCTCTACACTGTCTTCCACAAGGATGTCCATCCAACTGTCCACAACAGAAAGATCCTACCCCCTGTCCACCAAAAGGACATCCTCCCAACTGTCCACACCAAGGAGATCCTCCCCACAGTCCACTACAGGGTCATCCTTCCCACAGTCCACCAAAGGGACATCCTTCCCACTGTACACAACACGGACATCTTTGCCACTGTCCACCACATGAATTTCCTTCCCACTGTCTAGCACAGGAATGTCCTACACCACAGACCACCATAGTGTAGTCCTCCCCACTGTCCACCACAAGGACATCTTCCTGTGGACAACAGGGATGTCCTCACCACTTTGCACCACAGAGACATACTATGTATTGTCCACCACAGGGATGTCCTTGACACTGTACACCAAATTGAGGTCCACCCTGAAGTCCACCACAGTGCCATCCTTACCACTGTCCACCACTGGGTCTTTCTCACCACTATCCAACACAGGGATGTACTCCTCACTGTGTAAAACAGGGAAGTACTCTAAACTGTACACCTCAGTGATGATCTCTTTACTTACCACCACAAAAACTTTCTTCTCAGTGTCCAATGGAGAAACATTCTCACCACTGTCCACCAGATTGATGTCCTTCCCACTCCACCACAGAAACATCTTCCACACTGTCCACTACAGGGATGTCCTTCCCACTGTCCAGCACAGGGAGGTCCTCTCTACTGTCCACCACAAAAACATTCACTCCACTGTCCACCACAGAAATGTACTCATCACTGTCCTTCACTGGGACATCTTTCACACTGTCAACCACAGAGAGGTCCTCCCTGCTGTCCATCACAGGGACGTCCTTCCCACTGTCCACAAAAGTAATGTCCTCCCCACTGTCCAAAACAGGGATGTCCTTGGCACTGTCCCCTACATGGATGTCCTACCCACTGTCCACCACAGAGAGGTCCTCCCAGCTGTCCACCAGAGGGACATCCTTCTCACTGTTCACCACTTGGATATCTTCCCCACTGTGCACCACAGGGACATCTCCCCATGTACAACAGTGATGTCCTCACCCTTGTGCACCACTGGAACATCTTCCTGTGCAAACACGGATGTCTTCAAAAATGTCTACCCCAGAGATGTCCTCCGCACACACCACGGAAGGGACATCATTCCCAATGTCCACCAAAGACGTTCTCCTTTGCACCAGAGAAATGTCCTCACCACTGTCCAACACAGGATGTCCTCCCCACTGTACACCAAAGGAACATATTCCCCACGGTCCACCAAAGAATAGTCCTTTCCACTGTCCACCACAGAGTGTTCCTCCCAGCTGTCCACCATAGGGAAGTCTTTCTCACTGTTCACCACAAGGACATCCTCCCCAGTGTGTACCACAAAGCCATTCTCCCATGTACAACAGTGATGTGCTCACCCTTGTGCACCCCAAGCACATCCTCCTGTGCACACCATGGATATCCTCACCACTGTCTACCCCAGAGATATTCTCTGCACGCTCAACGACAAGACAATCATTCCCAATGTCCACAAAAGGGACGTTCTCCTTTGCACCAGAGAAATGTCCTCTCCACTGTCATCCACAAAGATGTCCATCCAACTGTCCACAACAGAAAGGTCCTACCCGCTGTCTACCACAGGGACATCCTCCCAACTGTCCACCACATGGAGATCCTCCCTACAGTCTACCACAGGGTCATCATTCTCACTGTCCACCAAAGGGACATCCTTCCCACTGTCCACAACACAGACATCTTCCCCACTGTCCACCACAGGGATGTTCTACCCCACAGTCCACCAAAGTGTGGTTCTCCCCACTGTCCACCACAAGGACATCCTCCTGTGCACTACAAGGATGTCCTCACGACTGTGCACCACAGGGACATACTTTGCATTGTCCACCACAGGGATGTCCTTCCTACTGTCCACAAAAGTGAGGTCCTCCCTGCTGTCCACCAAAGGGGCATCATTAACACTGTCCACCACAGGGTCGTCCACACCACTGTCTACCACAGGGATTTCCTTCCCACTGTTCTCCAGAGGGACAACTTCCCCAATACGCAAAAATGGGACACCCTTTTACTGTCCACAACAGGGTTGTCCTTCCCTCTCTCACCCACAGAGAGGTCCTCCCTGCTCTCCACCACAGGCACAGTCTTCCCACTGTCTACCATAGAACATCCTTTCCACTGACTATCACATGTAAATTCTCCCAATATCCACCAGACGGACGTTCTCCCCATTTTACACCACAGAGAGGTCCTTTCTGCTGTCCACCACAGGGAATTTTTTTCCCACTGTCCACCACAGAGATGTCCTCCACAGTGTCTACGACAGGAATGCCCTCCCCACTTTAAACTGGGATGTCCTTGCCACTGTCCACCACAGAGACATCCTACACATGTCCACCACAGGGAGTTCCTCCCCACTGTCCACCATAGCGATGTACTCCCCTTGTCCACAACATGGACATCCTTCCACTGTCCACAAAAAGGACATTATTCCTACAGTTTACCGCAGGGATGTCCTCCCCACTGTCCACTACAGGGACGTTCTACACACTGTCCACCACAGGGAGGTTTACCCAACTGTCCAACACAGGGATTTCCTCCAAACTGTCCATCAGAGAGAGGTCCTCCCCACTGTTCACCACAGGGGTGTTCTCCTGTGTACCACAAGGACATCAATAAACCTGTCCACCACAGAGTCATCTTTACCAATGTCCAGCACAGTGATGTCTTCCCACTTTTCACCACAGGGACATCCTCCTGTGCACAACAGTTATATCCTGATCATTGTGCACAACAGAGAAATCCTTTCCACTCTCCACCACAGGGAAATCCTCTCCAACATTCACTACAGAGTTCACCTCCCCACAGTCCACCATATGGACATCTTTCCCACTGTCCAGCAAAGAAACACCCTCCTCACTTTGCACCACAGGGACATCCTCCTATGCACAATGGGGACGTCCTCACAACCGTGCATCACAGGAATATTCTTTCCACTGTCCACAACAGAGATGGCCTTCCCACTGTAGACCACATAGATGTCCTCCCTGCTGTCCACCACACAGATATTCTTCCCATTTTCCACCACAGAAACATCCTCCTCACTATCCACCAAAGGGATGTCCTCCCCACATTCTGCCACAGAGATGTCCATCCCACTGTCCACAACAGAAATGTCCTAACAACTGTCCACCACAGTGACATCCTTCCCACAGTCCAACAAACAGATGTCATTCTCACTGTCCACCACAGGTACATCCTCCTGTGTACTACAAGGACATCCTTACCAATGTCCACAACATGGTTGTCTTCAACACTATGCACTACAGGGAAGTTCTAACAGCTGTCCACCACACGAATATCCTCTGCACTGTAAACCAGAGGGACATCCTACCCACTGTCCACCACAGGGACATTCTTCTGCCTGTCCAGCACAGTGATGTCCTCCCCACTGTCCTCCAAAAGGACGTCCTCCTCACTGTCGAACTCACGGACATCATTTCAACAATCCACCACAAAGAAGTCCTCTTCCTTGTCTACCACAGGGATGTCCTTCCCACTGTACAGGACATTGGCGTCCTCCACACTGTCCACAACAAATGTGTACATCCCACTGTCCACCACAGAAATGTCCTCTCCACTGTCCACCACAGGGAGGTCCTCCCCACTATCCTCAAAGGGACATCTTGCTGCCTGTGCACCACAGTAATGTCCTCCCCACTGTCCTACAAAGGGATGTACTTCAAACTGTTGACTACAAGGATGTCATTTCAATGGTCCACCACAGGGAAGTCCTCTTCAGTGTCCACCACAGGGATGTTCTTCACACTGTGCAGCACAGGGACATTCTCCTGTGCAGAACAGAGATGTTCTTACCACTGTCTACCCCAGAGATGTCTTTTGCACTCCCGACTAAAAAGACTTCCATCTCCCTGTCCACCAAAGAGACAGTCTCTTTTTCACTACAGGAGAGTTGTACTTACTGTCCACCACAGTGAAATCCTCTCAACTCTCCAACACAGGGACATCCTCACAAATGTTCACAACACAGATGTCCTCCCAACAATCAAACTCAGCGAAGTCCTTCCCACTGTAAACAACAGGGACATCCTCCCCGCTGTGCACCACAGGGACATTCTCCTGTGCACAACAGGGATGTCCTAACCACTGTCCACCACAGAGATGTCCACGGCACTATCCACCATATGGACATCCTTACGATTATGCACCACAGGGACATTCTCCAGTTCACCACAGTAACATCTTCCCCACTGTTCATCACAGTGAAACCCTCCGCACTCTCCAACACCAGGATGTCCTCCCCACTGTCTACAACAGGGATGTCCTTCCCACTATTCACACCAGAAAGGTCCTCCATGCTGTTCCCCCAAGAGGATTTCCATACCACTGTCCACATCAGTGATATCCTCTTCTCAGAACAAAATACAGATGTTCTTCCCACTGTCCAGCACAAGGAGGTCCTCCCCACTGTGCACCAGAGGCACACCCTTCCCAATGTTCAGCACAAAGAGGTCTTTCCAATGTCCACAACATGGACGTTCTTCCCACTGTCCACAACATATATGTCCTTCCCACTCTCCACCAAAGGGACCTCCTTCCCACTGTCCACCATAGGGAGTTCCTCCCCAATGTCCTCCAGTGGGACATCCTTCCCACTGTTCACCACAAGGAGGTCTTTCCCAATGTCCACAACAGGGACAACCTTCCCACAGTCCACAACATATATGTCCTTCCAATGTCCCTTACAGGGACCTCCTTCTCACTGTCCACAACAGAGAAGTCCAGTCTACTGTCCACGACAGGTATGTTTTTTCCACTGTACACCACAGGGATGTCCTCTGCCCTTTCCACAACAGGCATGTCCTTTCCATGGTCCACCAAATGGACTTCCTTCCCACTGTCCACCACAGGGAAGTTCTCTCTAATGTCCACCACAGGGATGTCCTTTCCACTCTCCAACAAAGGAACGTCCTCCTCACTGTCCACTACAGGCATGTCCTCTCCACTGTCCACAAAAGGAAGGTACGCCCTTCTGTCCACAACACGAATGTACTTATCAATGACTACTAAATGATGTCCTCTCCTATGTCCACAACAGAAACATTCTCCCCACTGTCCTCCACATGTTGTTTCTCCCCACTGTCCATGAGAGGAACAAGCTTATCACTGTCCAGCACACGGAGGTCCTTCCCAATGTCCACAACATGGACGTCCTTCCCACAATCCACAACATAAATGTCCTCCCCACTGTCCAACACATGGACCTTCTTACCATTGTTCACCACAGAAAGGTCCTCTCTACTGTCCACCACAGTAATGTCCTTACCACTGTCCAAACCAGTGACATCCTCCCCACTGTCCACCACAGGTATGTTCTTCCCACTGTCCACCTACATGACGTCCTCCCATCTGTCAACAAGAGGGACATTTTCCCCACAGTTCAGCACAAGGAGGTCTTTACCAATTCCACAACAGAGCTGTTCTTCCCACAGTGCACAACATAAATATCCTTCCCACTGTCCACCACAGGGAGATCCTCTCTACTGTCCACAAGAGGGTCATCCTTCCCAATATTTACATAAAGGCCTTTCCCATGTCCACAACAGGGACATCCTTCTCACTGTCCACACCATATATGTCCTTCCAGTGTCCACCACAGGGACCTCCTTCCCACTGTCTGCCACAGGGATGTCTTCTCTACTCTCCAAAACAGGGATGTCCTTTCCACTGTTCACCATAGGGATGTCCTCCGCACTGTCCACAACAGGCTTGTCCTTTTCACTCCCCACCACAGGAACCTCCTTCTCACTGTCCACCACAGGGAAGTCCTCTGTAATGTCCACCACAGGGATGTTTTTCCACAGTCCATCCTAGGGGTGCCCACCGTACTATCTACAACAGGCATGTCCTTCAACTGTCCACCACAGAAAGGTACACCCTGCTGTCCACAACAAGAATGTACTTCCTATTGTTCACCTCAATGATGTCTTTTCCTCTGTCCACCACAGGGATGTCTTTCACACTGTCCACCACATGGTGATCCTCCCCACTGTTTACCAGAGGGACATGCTTGCCACTGTAGAACACACGGAGGTCCTTCCCAATGTCCACAACATGTATGTCCTCTCCACAATCCACAACATAAATGTCCTTCCCACTTTCCACCACAGGGACATTCTTTCAAAAGTTCACCACAGAGAGGTCCTCTCTACTATCCACCACAGGGATGTCGTTACCATTGTCCTCCTAAGTGACGACCTCCCCTCTCTCCAACACAGGAACATCATTCCCACAGTCCACCACAGGGATTCCCTTCCCTATGTCCACCAGAGGGACATCCTTGCTACTGTTCACCACAAGGAGTTCTTTCCCAATGTCTACAACAGGGACGTCCTTTCACAGTCCACAACATATATGTCTTTCCAATACCCACGACAGGAACCTCCTTCTCAATGTCCACCACAGGGAAGTCCTCTCTACTGTCCACCACAGGTATGTCCTTTCCATTGTTTACCACAGTAATATCCTCCACCCTGTCCATAACAGGCATGTCCTTACCATGGTCCACCACAGGGACCTATTTCCCACTGTCCACCACATGGAGTTTCTCTACACTGTCCACAAGAGGGACATTCTTCCCACTGTTCACCACATGGATTGTCTTCCCAATGTCCACAACATGAACGTCCTTCCCATAATCCACAACATAAATATCCTCCCCACTGCCCAACACATGGACCTTCTTCCCACTGTACACCACAAAAAGGTCCTCTCTAATGTCCACCACAGGGATGTCCTTACCACTGTTTAAACCAGGGACATTCTCCCCACTGTCCAAAACAGGGATGTCCTTCCCACTGTCCACCACAGAAAGGTCCTCCCCATAATATACCACAGGGATGTTTTTCCCACTGCCACCTAAGTGACGTCCTCCCCTTTGTCCACAAGAAGGACATTCGTCACACTGTTCACCACAAGGAGGTCTTTCCCAATTTCCACAAGAGAGATGTTATTACCCCAGTACACAACATAAATGTCCTTCCCACTGACCACCACAGCAACCTCCTTCCCACTGTTCATCACATGGAGGTCCTCTCTACTGTCCATCAAAGTGATGTCCTTTCCACAGTCCACCACAGGGACGTCCTCCCCACTGTCCACAACAGGGATGTTCTTTTCACTGTCCACCACAGGGAAGTCCTCCACAGTTTCAACCACAGCAACGTACTACCCACTGTCCACCACAGGGATGTCCTATCCACTGTCTACAACAGGGAAGTCCTCCCCAATCTCCAAAACATGTAAGTTCTCTCCACTCTCCAAGGATGTCATTTCAATTGTCCAACACAGAAATATTCTCCCCACTGTCCACAAAAGGGATGTCCTTCTCACTCTCCACCACAGAGTCGTTTTACACACTGACCTCAACAGGGACATCCTACCAACTGTCTACCACAGAGATGTTTTTCCAACTGTCCACCAAAAGGATGTTTTTCCCACTGTCCACCAAATGTACATTTTTCAACTGTCCACCACAGAGACATCTTCCCCACTGTCCACCACAGGGACATCCTCCCTGCTGACCACCACAATAACGTCCTTCATACAGTCCACCATAGAGAAGACCTGCTTGTTGTCCACAAAAGGGACGTCCTTCCCACTGTCCACCACAGGGATGTTTCCCCAATCTCCACCACAGGGTTGTCCTCATCAAGGTAAACCACTGGGGTGTTCTTTCCCACTGTTCAAGACAGGAACATCCTACCTTCTGTTCACAACAGGAACAGTCTCCTGTTCACAACAAGGATGTCCTCACGACTGTGCACCACATGTACATCTTCCTGTGCACACCAGAGATGTCCTCACCACTGTCCACCCCAGAGATGTCCTCTGCACTCTCCACAAGAGGGAAATCCTTCCTACAGTCCACCAAAGAGATGTTATCCTGTGCACCACAGAAACATTCTCAGCACTGTTCACCACAGGGATGTCCACTACACTGTCCACCATTGGGACATCCTCCCCACTGTCCACCACAGGGACATCCTTCAAACTGTTCACAACAAGGAGTCCTTCCAACTGTCCACCAAAGAATATTCCCACTGTCCACAACAGGGATATCCTTCCCACTGTTCACCACAAGGAGGTCCTTCCCAATATCGACAACAGGGACTTCCTTCCCACTGTCCACAACATAAATGTTCTTCCCATTGTCTACAACATGGACATCCTTCTACTGTCCACAAAAAGGACATTATTTTCACTGTTTACCACAGGGATGTCCTCCCCACTGTCCAGTACAGGGATAATCTACCCACTGTCCACCACAGGGAGGTCCATCCAACTGTCCACCAAAGGGATTTCCTCCACACTGTCCATCAGAGAGTTCCTCCCGACTGTGCACCTCAGGCGCATCCTTACCACTGTATATCACAGGGTCATCCTCACCACTCTCTACCACAGGGATGTCCTTCCCACTGCTCACCAGAGAGACATCTTCCACAATTGCAAAAAAAGGGATATCCTTTTACTGTCCAAAACAGGGATTTCTTTCCCACTGTGCCCCACAGAGAGGTCCTCCCTGCTAACCACAACAGGGCCAGTCTTTCCACTGTCCACCTTAGAACATCCTTTCCACTGTCCACCACAGGTACATACTCTCCACTGTCCAACAGAGAGACATCCTTTTCATTCTACACCACAGAGAAGTCCTTTATGCTGTCCACTACAAGGACATTTTCACACTGTCCACCACAGAGATGTACTCCCCACTGTCCACCACAAAGTTGTTCTCCCCACTTTAAAGATAGATATTCTCCCCACTGTCCACCACAAAGACATCCTACCCATGTCCACCACAGGGAGGTCCTGCCCACTGTCCACATTAGGGACATACTCCCCATGTCCACAACATGGACATCCTTCCACTGTCCACAAAAAGGACATTATTTCCACAGTTTACCACAGGGATGTCCTCCTGTGTACTACAAAGACATCCATAAAACTGTCCACCACAGGGTAATCTTCACAAATGTCCAGCACAGTAATGTCCTTCCCACTGTTCACCACAGGGACAGCCTCATGTGCACAACAGGGACATCCTGACCAATGTGCACCACAAGGACAGCCTTTCCACTGTCCACTGGGACATCCTCCCCAATGTTCACTACAGACTGGACCTCCCCACAGTCCACCATATGGATGTCTTTCACACTTTCCACAAAAAAACATCCTCCTCACTTTGCACCACAGAGACATACTCCTATGCACAACAGGGACATCCTCACAACTGTGCACTACAGGAATATTCTTTCCACTGTCCACAACAGAGATGTCCTTCTTACTGTAGACCACAGAGAAGTCCTCTCTGCTGTCCACCACAAGGACATTCTTCCCACTTTCCACCACAGGAACGTCCTACCCACTGTCCACCAAAGGTATGTCCTCCCCACATTCCGCCACAGAGATGTCCATCCCACTCTCCACAGCAGCAGTGTCTTCCACACTGTCCAAAACAGGGAGGTCATACCAACAGTCCAGCACAGAAACGTCCTTTCCACATTCCAGCAAACAGATATACTTCACACTGTCCATCACAGGGACATCTGCCTGTGTACTACAAGGACATCCTTACCACAGCCCACAACATGGTTGTCCTCAACAATATGAACTATAGGAAATTTCTCACTGCTGACCACCACATGAATATTTTCCACACTGTAAACCACAGGGACATTCTACCCACTGTCCACCACAGGGATATCCTTCTGCCTGTCCACCACAGTAATGTCCTCCCCACTGTCCTCCAAAGGGATGGTTTTCCCACTGTCGACCACAAGGACATCATTTCAATGGTCCACCACAGGGAATTACTCTTCACTGTCCACCACAGGTATGTCCTTCCCACTGTAAACCACAGGGACATCCTACCCAGTGTCCACCACAGGGAGGTCCTCCCTCTGTCAACCACAAAGGGACGTCCTTCCCACTGTCGACCACAAGGACGTTCTTCCAACTGTCCACCAAAGGTACACCTTTCAAATGTCCACCACAGAGACATTCTCCCCACTGTCCACCACAGGGATATCCTCCCACTGACCACCTCAAAGTCGTCCATCATAGAGTTAACCATAGAGAAGTCCTCCCTATTGTCCAACAAAGGGACATCCTTCCCACTGTCCACAAGAGGGATGTCCCCCCTGTCTACAACAGGGATGTCCTTCCCACTATTCACACCAGAAAGGTCTTCCCCACTGTCCACCAAGAGGATGTCCTTCTCACTGTCCACCTCAGTGATATCCTCTCCTCAGATCATAACAGGATGTCCTACCCACTGTCCACCACAAAAAGGTCCTCCCCACTGTCCACCAGAGGCACACCCTTCACACTGTCCACCACAGAGAGTTCTTTCTCAATGTCCACAACAGGCACGTCCTTCCCACTGTCCATAACATATATGTCCTTTCTATTGTCCACCACAGGGACATCCTTCCCACTGTCCACCACAGGGAAGTCCTCTCTACTATCTACCACAGGGATGTCCTTTCCACTTTCCACCACATTGACATCCTCCACACGGTCCACAACAAACATCTACATCCTACTGCCCACCACAGAAACGTCCTCTCCACTGTCTACCACAGGGAAGTCCTCCCAACTGTCCACCAAAGGGACATCCTTTCCACTGTTCACCATAGAAATGTCATTCCCACTGTCCAACACAGGGACATCCTCCTTTGTACCACAAGTACGTACTTACAACTGTCCAAAACATAAATATCCTCCACACTGTAAACCACAGAAACATCCTGTACATTGTCTAAAACAGGGAGGTCCTCCCCACTGTCCACAACAGAAACGTTTTTTCAACTGTCCGCCAGAAAATGATTCTCCCCACTGTCCACAATACTCTTAGAAAAGAGTCCAACAAAGAGACATTCTCCTGTGCAACACAGGAAAGTTGTTCTTACTGTCTATAAGGCCATCATCTGCACGGTCAACCACAGTGAAATCCTCACAATCCTCTACCACAGTGACATCCTCCCAACTGTCCACAACAGGGAAGTCCTCACTACTGTCAATTAGAGAGAGGTTCTCCCCTCTGTCCACCACAGAGACATACTTCTGCCTGTCTACCACAGTGATGTCCTCCCCTCTGTCCTCCAAAGGGAGGTTCTTTGCACTGTCGAGTACAAGGATGTCATTTCAAAGGTCCACCACAAGGAAGTCCTCTTCACTGTCCACCAAAGGGATGTCTTTCTGACTGTACACCACAGGGACATTCTCCTGTGCACAACAGGGATGTTCTTGCCACTGACCACCTCAGAGATGTCTTCTGCACTCCCCACTACAAGGACATCCTTCTCACTGTCCACCAAAGAGACATTCTCTTCTGCACCACAGGAGTGTGGTCCTTATTGTTTACAAGGCCGTCATCCACAGTGTCCACTACAGTGAAATCCTCTCAACACTCCAACACAGGAACATCCTCCCAACTGTCCACAAAAGGGATGTCCTCCCAACTATCAAACACAGCGAAGTCCTTCCCACTGTAAACAACAGGGATATCCTCCCCACTGTGCACCACAGGGACATTCTCCAGTGTACAACAGTAACATCCTCCCCACTGTCCATCACAGTGAAATCCTCCCCACTGTCCAACACCTGGATGTCCTCCCCACTGTCTGCAACAGGGATTTCCTTCCCACTATTCACACCAGAAAAGTCCTACCCACTGTCCACCAAGCAAACTTACTTTCTGCTGTCCACCTCAGTGATATCCTCTCCTCAGATCAAAACAGGGATGTCCTTCCCATTTTCCACCACAAAATGTCCTCACCACTGTCCACCAAATGCACACCCTTTTCACTTTCCACCACAAAGAGGTTTTTCCCTATGTCCACAAGAGTGACGTCCTTCCCTCTGTCCACAACATATATATTTTTCCCACTGTCCAACACAGGGAAGTTTTCTCTACTATCCACCACAGGGATTACCTTACCACTCATCACCTAAATGACGACTTCTCCTCTCCCCACCACAGGGACATCCTTCCCACTGTCCACCACAGGGACTTCCTGCCCAATGTCCACCAGAGGGACATCCTTCCCACTGATCACCACAAGGAGGTCTTTCCCAATGTCCACAACAGGGACAAGCTTCCCACAGTCCACAACATATATGTCCTTCCAATGTCCACCACAGTGGCCTCTTTCTCACTGTCCACCACAGGGAAGTCCTATCTACTGTCCACCACAGGTATGTTTATTTCTGCTGTACACCACATGGATGTCCTCTGCCCTTTCCACAACAGGCATGTCTTTTCCATGGTCCAACAAATAGACTTCCTTCCCACTGTCCACCACAGGGAAGTTCTCTCTACTGTCCACCACAGGGATGTCCTTTCCACTGTCCAACGAAGGGATGTCTTCCACACTGTCCACTAGAGGCATGTCCTTCTCACTGTCCACAAAAGGAAGGTACACCCTTCTGTCCACAACAAGAATGTACTTCTCAATGTCCACTAAATGATGTCCTCTCCTATGTCCTCCACAGAGACGTCTTTCCCACTGTCCTCCACATGGTGTTTCTACCCACTGTCCACGAGAGGAACATGCTTATCCCTGTCCACCACATGGAAGTCCTTCCCAATGTCCACAACATGGACGTCCTTCCCACATTCCACAACATAAATGTCCTCCCCACTGTCCAACACATGGACCTTTTTACCACTGTTCACCAAAGAAAGGTCCTCTCTACTGTCCACCACAGGGATGTCCTTACCACTGTCCAAACCAGTGACATCCTCCCCAATGTCCAGAACAGGGATGTTTTTCCCACTTTCCACCACAGAAAGGTCATCCCCACTGTCCACCATAGGGATGTCCTTCCTACTCTCCACCTAAGTGACGTCCTCCCCTCTGTCAACAAGAGGGACATTTTTCCCACAGTTCAGCACAAGGAGGTCTTTATCAATGTCCACAACAGAGCTGTTCTTCCCACAGTCCACAACATATATATCCTTCCCACTGTGCACCACAGGGAGGTCCTCTCTATTATCTATGAAGTGATATCCTTTCCACTGTCCACCACATGTACATCCTAACCACTGTCCACAACAGAGATGTTCTTTCCACTGTCCAACACAGGCACATCCTCCCAACTGTCCACAACATGGATGTCCTCCAAACTATCAAACACAGTGAAGTCCTTCCCACTGTAAACAAAGGGGACATCCTCCCTTCTGTGCATGACAGGGACATCCTCCTGTGCAGAACAGGGATGTTCTTACCACTGTCCTCCCAAGAGATGTCTTCTGCACTCCCCACTACAAGGACATTCTTCTCACTCTTGACCAAAGAGACATTCTCTTGTGCACCACAGGAACGTTGTTCTTACTGTCTACAAGGCCGTCATCTGCACTGTCCTCCACAGTGAAATCCTCTCAACTCTCCACCACAGTGACATCCTCCCAACTGTCCACAACAGGGATATCCTCCGAACTATCAAACACAGTGAAGTCCGTCCTTCCCACTGAAAACAACAGGGACATCCTCCCCACTTGGCACAACAGGGATGTACTAACCACTGTCCTCCACAGAGATGTCCTCTGCACTCTCCACCATATGGACATCCTTCGGACTATGCACCACAAGGACGTTCTCCAGTGCAGCACAGTAACATCCTCCCCACTGTCCACCGCAGTAAAATCCTCCCCACAGTCCACCACAGGGATGTCCTTCCCACTTTCTACAACAGGGATGTCCTTCCCACAATTCAAAACAGAAATGTCCTCCCTGATGGCCACCACAGGGACATCCATCTGTCTTTCTACCTCAGTGATATCCTACCCTCAAACCATAACAATGATGTCCTTTTCACTTTCCAACACAGGGATGTCCTCCCCACTGTCCACAAGATTGTCATCCTTCCCACTGTCTAACAAAATGTCTTTCCCAATGTCCAAAAAAGGGACGTCCTTCCCACAGTCCACACCATATATGTTTTTCCAATGTCCACCGCAGGGTCCTCCTTCCCACTGTCCACCATAAGGAAGTGCTCTGTACTGTCCAACACAGGGATGTCCTTTCCACTGTTCACCACAAGGATGTCCTATGCAGTGTCCACAACAGGCATGTCCTTTTCAATATCCATCACAGGAACTCCTTCCCACTGTCCACCACAGAAAATTCCTCTCTACTATCCACCACAGGGATGTACTTTACACTGTCTACCACAGGGATGTCCACCACAATGTCCACAACAGGCATGTCCTTTATGCTGTCCACTACAGAAAGTTACACCCTGCTGTCCACAACAGGAACGTACTTCCTTATGTCCACCTCAATGATGTCCTTTCCTCTGTCCACCACAGGGATGTCCTTGCCACTGTACACCACATGGCGCTCCTCCACAGTCCACCAGAGAGACATGCTTGCCACTGTAGAAAACACGCAGTTCCTTCCAAATGTCCACAACATCTATGTTTTTTCCACAATCCACAACATAAACATAATCCTTCACAATCTCCACCACAAGGACCTTCTTCCTACAGTTCACAACAGAGAGGTCCTCTCTACTATCCACCACAGGGATGTCCTTACCATTGTCCACCTAAGTAACGACCTCCCCTCTCTCCAAAACAGGGACAACCATATCACTGTCCACCACAGGGAGTTCCTTCCCAATGTCCACAAGAGCAACATCATTCCCACTG
The DNA here is from genome assembly GCF_011762505.2 of Arvicanthis niloticus. Classification (NCBI taxonomy): domain Eukaryota; kingdom Metazoa; phylum Chordata; class Mammalia; order Rodentia; family Muridae; genus Arvicanthis; species Arvicanthis niloticus. The sequence goes on from NW_023044983.1 coordinate 1,372,392, forward strand.
TTCACAACAAGGAGGTCTTTCCCAGGGTCCATAAGAGTGATGTCCATCCCACAGTCCACAACATATATGTCCTTACAATGTCCTCCACATGGACCTCCTTCTCACTGTCCACCACAGGGAAGTGCTCTCTACTGTCCACCACAGGGATATCCTTTCCACTGTCCACCACAAAAATGTCCTCTGCTCTGTCCAAAACAGGCATGTCCTTTCCATGGTCCACCAAAGGGACCTGCTTCACACTTTCCACCACAGGGAGGTCCTCTCTATTGTTCATTACAGGTTTGTCCTTCCCACTGTCCACCACAGGGATGTCCTCTGCCCTGTCTACAACAGGCATTTCCTTTTCATGGTCCACCACAGTGACCTCCTGCCCACTGTCCAACACAGGAAAGTCCTCTCTACTGTCCACCACAAAGATGTCCTTTCCACTGTCCACCAAAGTGACGTCCACCACACTGTCCACAACAGGCATGTCCTTCCCTCTTTCCACCACAAGGTACACCCTGCTGTCCAAAACAGGAACGTACTTCCCAATGTCCCCTAAATGATGTCCTCTCCTATGTCCACCACAGAGACCTCCTTCTCACTGTCCACCACATGGTGTTTCTTTCCACTGTCCACGAGAGGGACACGGTTCCTGTGGGGACGAATCTCGCGGGCGGGGAAAGGAGGGAGTCCGGCGACTGAGTCTCAGGGCGGTCTGACACCAGGGCTTCCCGCGCCGCCAGCCCCACATTCATGCAGCTGTCGGTGGGCGGGCCGGCGGCTGCATCGGCAAGGTTCCAGGGTTCCAAAAGCTGGGAATCAGGCGGAGAGACCATGGACACGTGGAGTCCGGTTTTCCAAAGCTTTTATTGTTCATGACATGGTGAATGGATGCAGGTGTTGTGCGCTTCTTCCCCCCCCCCCCAAAAGGCCAGGGGAGACCAGTCTTATAGGGAGGAGAGAAAGGGGAGGGAATAACTTAATTAGCTACGCCCCTGGCCTTTTGATAATTCATTAATATTTAAATCTCTGGAGGTAGAGACTTGTTAATCATGCCCTCTACCTGTCCTACGTGACTGAAAATAACAGGTTAAATGGAGTTACCTCCAAGGCCCAACATCCCACCCTCTTTTCTTTCATAAAAGGAGGGGCAACTCTGTTAATGAGAGATGTGGACCATGTGGAAGTAGTCTGGAGTCCCAGAGCGCGGGGAGATAATATGCCGTCCCTGACAGGCAATGTCCTGTTGGGTCTCCTGGCTATCTCAAACCCAGCACTCTATCAAGGGGGCCTAGGAACAGGGCTAAACATCCTACCGTCCCTCTAAAAGGGTCTCCGGGGTTTAAAGCCCGTTCAACCAGGCTATGTCCAAACCATGTCTTCACGGCCCAACATCTCACTGTTTTTAGTGAAAATTTTGGATGAGGTGGTCAAAATAAAACACTATGTAGGCCAGAGGGTGTAGCATAACTAAGTCAAGGGTAATGGGAATTGAGGGTAGGGTTTGGAAGGCAGGAAATCATTGAAACAATTAAATACAGATTGTACAGTTTGAGGGTAATGACATCTGGTTAATCTAAATAGACATTATGTTTTCCTCACTAACATGTAACTTTAGCTATATGACTTTGGCAAAAGAGTTCATTTGTAGCTGGAAGGTCTGGATCTGTCTTCTGTAGTGAGCATCTCTGGGTTCTGGCGTGCATCTCTGGAGCCTGGTGTGGGTCTCTGGATCTTGGCATGTTCTGGGGTCTTCAGTCAGATGAGAGGACTGGAAGAAGGCAGCTTGGCAGGTTCCAGGAGGTGGCGCTGTCTCTGGATCTCAGCGTGTCTCTGGAGTCTGCAGTCAGATGAGGTGGCTGGGAGAAAGCAGCTTGGCATCTCAGGCAGGTTCCAGAGGATGGCTGGACTCTGTTGGATCTGTGGGTATACCTGTAGGATAATCACAGGAGGGAAGCAGCACCTCGGGCAGGGAGATGTCTGTAGGCTGGACATGGGGCATTAAATTGCTTGAGAACAAGCACCTTATGGCCTGTCGTTAAGATCCTGGAAAAGCAAAGGTGTTTGAGGAAATTTAGTCTTAGAAGGTATCTTGGATAGCTGAGGGAGAAAAACAATGTTAATTTTGTATCTGGGATTGGCAGCAACACTTTGCCTGTAAAAGAAATTAGTTGTTAATTAAGACTCAAGATATGGTGATCAGCACGTTGACTTAACTGTGGAAGGAAATTAGATGGCTTTTAAACCTTGAAGAAATTATAAAGGTTGAAAAATAATGTTGGACATTTATCACAAGTATTAGAGAGAAAAGGCAGCATTAAAATAGAAAAAATAACAAATTTTTGGTTGAAAAAACACAAGCATTGTTGTTCTAGGTGTTCCTGTTAGGAAGAAAAGGAAACGTTTAAAATTTTTGTTGAAAAACAGGAACGTTTGTTGCAGGTCCTCCTGTTGGGGAGGAGCAGTAATGGCGGGTTTAGAAGCAGTGGGGGGAGGGGCCTAGCTCTGCCATGTGGCGTCTGGGTGCTCTGGCAGAGAGGTTCTGCATTCCCGCTTTTCTTTTTCTTAACTGGTAAATTTTAAATGTAGATAAAAGTAAAGGCCAACTTTGAAAAAAGTTTAAGGCAAGCAAGAAGTATTGGGGAGGGCTAAGAGTCAGAAAGAGTGAGAGTCTGTGTCTATGGGAAAGACACGTGGAAGGGGGATTGGAGTCAGCAGCTTTGAAAGAAATTGGCAGGCAGCACAGGGGGCAAAGGGTGCAGGCAGGATTTTAGATCCGCTGCTTCAGGCAAGCTGGCTGAGTTAAGTAGCTTTAGTCAGTTGCAAATGATTGAGGGTGAGGGGAAGCATAGGCTGGCTAAGGAACACTGGGCTGGGTAGCAAGCAGGGTTCCGCCCTGTTGTTTCAGGCAAGCAGGCTAAGCCAAATAGCTGTAGCCTGTCGTATATGACAGGGGAGTAGGAAAAGAAGCTACCTGGCAGGGCACTAGGGGCTGAAGTTTGGAGTTGGTGATTTTGAGAGAGAGAGAGAAAGAGAGAGAGAGAGAGAACAGACGGTCTCAGCCGCGAGAAGGAGTCTCTCAGCCAAGGGAGTCTTAGAAAGAGGGTTACAGCAGGTATTGTGGCTTGAAAGACAGTTATTAGCTGTGAAGGAACCCCCTCTGTGGAGCTGGGGGGATGGGAAGAGTGGGGGGCTAAGGAGCCGCCGCCATCTTGTCTTTGAGCTGGAGAACACGTGGGGAGAGAGACCTAGTTCTTTTGTATTAGGCAGGGGTTAGGCTATAGCTAAGAATTAGAGAAAGAAAGAGGGGGTAGGGTGGACACAGAGAGATGTTACTCACGGTTTTTTGCAGACACCAGCGGGGGGCGCTTGTGGAGCTGGCTCTGCGCACGTTGTCCACCACCTGTGGGAAACAATGTGGCCCGTGTATGGGTGCACGAGTGTGGATCTTTGTCGATGTTCTGCACCATCCTTTGTCAGAGATAGGGCTATTGTAGAGGAGCAGGGGCTAAGCAGGCACTCACAGTGCGCAAGGCAGACTCTGCGGTAGGAGTCTCTCGGTGGGAAATCTCCGTTTTGGGCCCAAGCCTCGGCGATGGGTGGGCGCGGCAAAACGGGAGAATGTGGGGGTCGTATGGGCAGCAGATCCATACGCCGAGATTGGCCTCCAACTGGGGTCTAGGAACTCCGGCAGAATGGAGGCGGGGAGCGCGCGGGGCGCGCTGAGAGAGGACCAAGAGACTTTACATCTCGCAGGAAGTATACTTGCTTAGCAGATTTAGCCAGGATTTTTCTTGTAGACGCATGGGTGGTCGTGCTCCACGTTGGTTGCGCCATCTGTGGGGACGAATCTCGCGGGCGGGGAAAGGAGGGAGTCCGGCGACTGAGTCTCAGGGCGGTCTGACACCAGGGCTTCCCGCGCCGCCAGCCCCACATTCATGCAGCTGTCGGTGGGCGGGCCGGCGGCTGCATCGGCAAGGTTCCAGGGTTCCAAAAGCTGGGAATCAGGCGGAGAGACCATGGACACGTGGAGTCCGGTTTTCCAAAGCTTTTATTGTTCATGACATGGTGAATGGATGCAGGTGTTGTGTGCTTCTTCCCCCCCCCAAAGGCCAGGGGAGACCAGTCTTATAGGGAGGAGAGAAAGGGGAGGGAATAACTTAATTAGCTACGCCCCTGGCCTTTTGATAATTCATTAATATTTAAATCTCTGGAGGTAGAGACTTGTTAATCATGCCCTCTACCTGTCCTACGTGACTGAAAATAACAGGTTAAATGGAGTTACCTCCAAGGCCCAACAGTTCCCACTGTCCACCAAACGGAGGTCCTTCCCAATGTCCACAACTTGGATATCCTTCCCACAATCCACAACATAAATGTCCTCACCACTGTCCAACACATGGAAATTCTTCCCACTGTTCACCACAGAAATGTCCTCTCTATTGTCCACCACAGGGATGTCCTTCCTACTGTCCATGATGGAAAGGTCCTCCCCACTGTCCACCACAGGGATGTCCTTCCACTGTCCACCTAAGTTATGTCCTCCTCTCTGTCCACAAGAGGTACATTCTTCCCACATTTCATCACAAGTAGGTCTTTCCCAATGTCCACAACAGAGATGTTCTTCCCACAGTCCACAAAATAAGTGTCTTTCCACTGTCCACAACAGTGACGTTTTTCCAACTGTCCATAACAGGGATGTTCTTTCCAATGTTCACCAAAGGGACGTCATCCCCAGTGTCCACCACAGGAACTTAGTACTCACTGTCCACCACAGGGACATCCTACCCCTTGTCTACATCAGGGAGGTCGTCCCCAATCTCCAGCACAGGTAGGTCCTATCCACTGCCCACCACAAGGACATGCTTACCACTGTAGAGCTCAGAGGTCCTTCCCAATGCCCACAACATGTACATCCTTGCCACAATCCACAACATAAATGTCCTTCCCATTCTCCACCACAGCGAATTTCTTCCCACTTTTCACCACAGAGAGGTCCTCTATACTATTGACAACAACGATGTCCTTACCACAATCCTCCTAAGTGATGCCCTACCCTCTCTCCACCACAGGGACATCCTTCCCACTGTCCACCACAGGGAGTTGCTCCCCAATGTCCAACAGAGAAACATAATTCCCACTGTTCACCACAAGGAGGTCTTTACCAATGTCCACAACAGTGACCTCCTTCCCACTGTCCACAACATATATGTCCTTCCAATGTACACCACAGGGACCTCCTTCTCACTTTCCACCACAGGGAAGTCCTCTCTACTGTCCACCACAGAAATGTCTTTCCACTGTCCACAAAAGGGACGTCCTCTGCACTTTTCACAACAGGTACGTCCTTCCCACTGACCACCACAGAAAGGTACACCCTACTGTCCACAACAGGAACGTACTTCCCAATGTCCACTAAATGATGTACTCTCCTCTGTCCACCACAGGGATGTCCTTCCCACTGTCCACCACATGGTGTTTCTCCCCACTGTCCACAAAAGAGACATGATTCCCACTGTCCACTACAAGGAGGTCCATCTCAATGTCCACAAGATGGACATCCTTCCCACAATCCACAACATAAATGTCCTCCCCACTGTCGAACACATGGACTTTCTTCCCACTGTTTACCACAGAAAGGTAATCTCTACTGTCCACAAGAGTGATGTCCTTACCACTGTCCAAACAAGTGACATCTTCCCCACTGTCCACAACAGGGATGTCCTTCCCACTGTCCACCACAGAAAGGTCCTCCATGCTGTCCACAACAGGGATGTCCTACACAAGGTCCACATAAGTGATATCCTCCCCTCTGTCCACAAGAGGGACATTCTTCCCACAGTTCACCACAAGGAGGACTTTCCCAATGTCCACAACAGAGATATTCTTCCCACAGTCCACAACATAAATGTCCTTCACACTGTCCACAGCAGGTACCTCCTTCAAACTGTCCACAACAGGGTGGTCCTCTCTACTGTCCATTAAAGTGATGTCCTTTCCACTGTCCACCACAGGGACATTTTTCCCACTGTCAACAACAGGGATGTTCTTTCACTGTCCACCACAGGGACGTCCTCCCAAGTGTCAATGACAGGAACATAATACCCACATGGACGCCCTACCCACTGTCTACCAAGAGATGTCCTCCCAAATCTCCACCACAGTTAGATCCTCTCCACTGTTCACCACATGGACGTCATTTCCCCTGTCCACCACACAAATATTCTCCCCAATGTCCATAACAGGGATGTCCTTCCCACAGTCCACCACAGAGCCGTTTTACCCACTGCCCTTCACAGGACATCCTACCCACCATCTACCACAGGGATTTCCTTCCCACTGTCCACCACAGGATATCCTTCCCACTGTCCACCATAGAGAGGGGAAAATCCCTGTCCACCACAATGACATCAACCCACTGTCCACCAAAGGGATATCCTTCCCACAGTCCACCACAGGAACATTCTTCCATGTGTCCACTGCACAGACATCCTCCCCACTGTCCATCACATGGATGTCCTCACCACTGTCTACCACAGGGATGTCCTTCCCACTGTCCATCAAAAGGACATCCTTCTCATAGTCCACCACGGGGACATCCTAAAAATTTTCCACAACAGTGACATCCTTCCCTTATCTACCACAGAGTCTTAAACCCCACTGTTCTCCACAGAGAGTTCCTCCCTGCTCTCCACCACAGGGACAGTCTTTCCACTGTCCACCATAGAACGTCCTTTCCACTGTCCATCACAGGTACATCCTCTCCACTGTGCACCAGAAGGACGTTCTTCCCATTGTACACCACAGAGATGTCCTTCCCACTGTCCACCACAGAAATGTCCTCCCCACATTAAACAGGGATGTCCTCCCCACTGTCCACCACAGAGACATCCTACCAATGTCCACCACAGGGAGGTCTCCCCACTGTCCACCATAGGGATATACTCCCCTTGTCCACAACACGGACATACTTCCACTGTCCACAAAAAGGACATTATTCCCATAGTTTAGCACAGGGATGTCCTCCCCACTGTCCACTACAGGGACGTTCTACACACTGTCCACCACAGTGAGGTCCAAAAACTGTCCACCACAGGTATTTTCTCCACACTGTCCATCAGAATGAGGTCCTCAACACTGTTCACCAAAGGGATGTCCTACTGTGTACCACAAGGACATCCATAAAACTGTCCACCACAGAGTCATCTTCACGAATGTCCTGCACAGTGACGTCCTTCCCACTGTTCACCACAGAGATATTCCACTGTACACAACAGGAACATCTTGACCAATGTGCAACACAGGGACATCCTTTCCACTGTCTACCACAGGGATAGCCTCCCAAATGTTCACAACAGAATGGACATCTGCACAGTCCACCACATGGACTTCTTTGCCACTGTCCACCAAAGAAACATCCTCCTCAGTTTACACAACAGAGACATTCTCCAACGCACAACAGGGACGTCCTAACAACTGTCCACCACAGGGCTAGTTTTTCCACTGTCCACAACAGAGATGTCTTTCCCAATGTCCACAACATATATGTCCTTCCCAATGTCCACCACAGGGACCTCCTTCCCACAGTCCAAAACAGGAAAGTACTCTCTACTGTCCACCAGAGGGATGTCCTGTCCACTGTACACCAAATTGACGTCATCCACACTGTCCACAACAAACATGTACATCCCACGGTCCACCACAGAATTGTCCTCTCAACTGTCCACCACAGGGATGTCTTTACCAATATTCATGAAAGAGATGCCCTTCCCACTATCCAACACAGGGACATCCTCCTGTTTACCACAAGGACATCCTTACCACTGTCCACAACATGGTTGTCCTCAACATTGTCCACTACAGGGACGTCCTCACCACTGTCCGCAACATGAATATCCTCCACACTGTAAACCACAGGGACATCCTACACATTGTCCACCACAGGGAGGTCCTACCCACTGTCCACAAAAGCAACATCCTTCTGCCTGTCCACCACAGTGACATCCTCCCCACTGTACACCTCAGGAATATTCTCTGTGCACAACAGAGATATCCTACCCCTGTAAACCCAGTGATATTCTCTGCACTCCCCAATACAAGGACATCCTTCTCACTGTCCACCCAAGAGACACTCTCTTGTGCACCACAAGAACGTTCTTCTTACTGTCTACATGCCCGTCATCTGCACTGTCCACCATGCTTTCCTCTATTGAACACACAGAGGTCCTTCCCAATGTCCACAAAATGTATGTCCTTCCCACAATCCACAACATAAATGTCCTTCCTACACTCCAACAGAGGGAACTTCTTCCCAGAGTTCACCACAGAGAAATGCTCTCTACTATCCACCACAGGGATGTCCTTAACACTGTCCACCTAAGTGACGACCTCCTCTCTCTCCAACACAGGGACATCCTTCCCACTGTCCACCACAGGGAGTTCCTCCCCAATGTCCAACAGAGCGACATCCTTCCCACTGTTCAACACAAGGAGGTCTTTCCCAAGACCTTTCCCAAGGACAGTGGGAAGGACGTCCTTGTGGTGGACAGAGGAAAGGACATTATTGAGGTGGATATTAGGAAGTATGTTTTTGTTGTGGACAGCAGGGTGTACCTCTCTGTGGTGGACAGTGGGAAGGACATGCCTGTTGTGGGATGTCCTTCTCACTTTCGACAATATATATGTCCTTCCAATGTCCAAAACAGGGACCTCATTCTCACTGTCCACCACAGGGAAGTCCTCTCTACTGTCCACCACAGGTATTTCCTTTCCACTGTCCACTACAGTGATGTCCTCCACCCTGTCCACAAGGCATGTCTTTTCCATTGTCCAATACAGGGACATCCTTCCCACTGTCCACCACAGGGAAGTCATCCCTACTGTCAACCACAGTGATGTCTTTTCCACTGTCCACCACAGGGATGTCCTTCCCACTGTCCACAACAAGAATTTTCTTCCCATTGTTCATCAGTGAAATATCCTCCCCACTTTTCACAAGAGAGATGTCCTTCCCACTGTCCACCATGAAGATGTTCTACCCACTGCCATCCACAGGGACCTTCTACCCACTGTCTACCACAGGAACGTCCTTCAGACTTTCCAGCAAAAGGACATCCTTCCCACTGTTCACAACACAGACATCTTCCCCACTGTCCACCACATGGACATCCTTCCTACTGTCCACCACAGGGATGTCTTTCCCATTCTTCGCAAGAGGGACATCTTCCCCAATGTGCACAAAGGGACATCCTTTTACTGTCCACAGCAGGGGTGTCGTTCCCAGCATTCTCCACAGAGAGGTACTCCCTGCTTTCCACCACAGGTACATTCTCTCCACTGTCCACCAGAGCGACATCCTTCTCATTTTTCACCACCAAGAGGACCTTTCTGCTGTCCACCACAGGGACATTCTTTCCACTGTCCACCACAGTGAGGTCCTCCCCACTGTCCACCACAGGATGTCCTCTGTAGGAAGCCGTGGTCAGCAGTTATACATACGCCATTCCAAGATGGCGCGGACATCCCACTTGTAAACAATTAACTGCACAGCTGCAAAGGCAGAAAGCGCGCCAAAGTCACTGGCCAATCCTGAGGCATAATATTGGGTGATGAGTGAACAGCCAATCAGAAGTGAATACGTCACACTAGGGTGTATTTAAGCTGGGCCTCTTCCTGTCCTTGCCCCTTCCGCGTTCTTCACGTCTGCTGTTACAGATTAAACCCTCTCTGTGGTGATACCCAAATTCTGCCTCTTGTGTTTCTCTTCCAAGGGTGAAAAGGGGACATGGGAGGTGCGCGGGACAGTCCTCCCCACTTTAAAAAGGGATGTCCTCCCCACTGTCCACCACAGAGACACCCTACCCATGTTCACTACAGGGAGGTCCTCCCCACTTTCCACCATAGGGACATACTCCCCTTGTCCACAACATGGACATCCTTCCACTTCCACAAAAAGGACATTATTCCCACAGTTTAGCACAGGGATGTCCTCCCCACTGTACCTTACAGGGACGTTCTACACACTGTCCACCACAGGGAGGTCCACCTAACTATCCACAATAGGGATTATCTCCCCATGTTCATTACAGATAGATCCTCCCCAATGTCCACCACAGTGATGTCCTCCTGTGTACCACAATGACATCCATAAAACTGTCCACCACAAGGTCATCTTCACCAATGTCCAACACAGTGATGTCCTTCTCACTGTTCACCACAGGGACATCCTCCTTTGCACAACAGAAACATCTTGACCAATGTGTACCACAGGAATATCCTTTCCACTGTCCACCACAGGGACCCCTACCCATTTTTCACTACACAGTAGACCTCCCCACAGTCCACCATATAGACGTCTTTCCCACTGACCACCAAAGAAACTTCCTCCTCATTTGCACCACATGGACATCCTTCTATGCACAACAGGGATGTCCTCACAACTGTGAACCACAGGAATATTCTTTCCACTGTCCACAAGAGATATGGGCTTCCCACAGAGATGTCCACCCTGCTGTCAACCACAGGGACATTCTTCTTCCCACTTTCCATCACAGAAACATCCTCCCCACTGTCCATCAAAAAGATGTCCTCCCCACATTCTGCCACAGAGACGTCCATCCCACTGTCCACAACAGAAATATCCTCCCCACTGTCCACCACAGGGAAATCCTCCCAAGTGTCCACCAAAGGGATGACTTTTCCACTGTCCACCACATTGATATCCTCCACACTGTCCACAACAAACATGTATATCCCACTGTCCACCACAAGGAGGTCATTACAACTGTCCACCACAGGGACATCCTTTCCACATTTCACCAAAGAGATATCCTTCCCATTGTCCACCACAGGGACATTTTCCTGTGTACCACAAGGACTTCCTTACCACTGTCCACAGCATGGTTTTCCTCACCAATGTCCACTACAGGGACGTCCTCACCACTGTCGACAAAATGAATATCCACCACACTGTAAATCAAGGGACATCCTACACATTTTCCACCACAGGGAGGTCCTCCCCACTGGCCACAACAGGAACATCCTTCTGCCTGTCCTCCCCAACTCAGTGATGCCCTCTCCAACTCAGTGACATCCTCCTGTGCACAACAAGGATGTTCTTATTGCTGTACACCCCAGAGATGTCCTCTGCACTCCCCACTACAAGTACATCCTTCTCACTGTCCACCAAAGAGACATTCTCTTGTGCACCACAGAAGCATTGTTCTTACTGTCTACAAGGCTGTCATCTGTACTGTCCAACACAGTGAAATCCTCTCAACTCTCCACCACAGTGACATCCTCCAACTGTCCACAACAGGAATGTCCTCCCAACTATCAAACACAGTGAAGTCCTTCCCACTGTAAAAAAAGGGCCATCCTTCCCACTGGGCAAAACAGGAATATCCTAACCACTGTCCACCGGAGAGATGTCCTCTGCACTCTCCCCCTTATGAACATCTGTCTGACTATGCACCACAAGGACATTCTCCAGTGCACCACAGTAACATCCTCTCCATTGTCCACCACACTGAAATCCTCCCCACTGTCCACCACAGGGATGTCCTCCAAAATGTCCACAACAGGGACATCCTTTCCACAGTCCACACCATATATATCCTTCCAATGTCCACCACAGGGACCTCCTATGCACTGTCCACCACAGGGAAGTCCTCTTTACTGTCCACCACAGGGATGTCCTTTCCACTGTTCACCACAGGGATGTCTTCCTCACTGTCCAAAACAGGCATGTGCTTTTCACTCTCCACCACAGAGACATCTTTCCCACTGTCCACCACAGTGAAGTCCTCTCTATGGTCCACCACACAGATGTCCTTTCAACTCTCCATTACAGGGATGTCCACTGCACTGTCCACAAGAGGCATGTCCTTCCCACTGTCTACCACAGAAAGGTACACTGTGCTGTCCACAACAGGAACGGACTTCCTAATGTCCACCTCAATAATGTCCTTTCCACTGTCTACCAGAGGGATGATCTTCCTACTCTCCACCACATGCTGCTCCTTCCCACTGTTCACCAGAAGGACATGCTTGACACTGTAGAACACATGGAGGTCCTTTCCAATGTCCACAACATATATGTCCTTCTCACAATCCACAACGTAAATGTCCTTCCTACTCTCCAACACAGGGACCTTCTTCCCACTGTTCACCAGAGAGTGGTCCTCTTTACTATCCATCACAGGGATGTCCTTACCACTGTCCACCTAAGTGATGACCTCCCCTCTCTCCACCACAGGGACATCCTTCCCACTGTCCACCACAGGGAGTTCCTCCCCAATGTCTACAAGAGTGACATCCTTCCTTCTGTTCACCACAATGATGTCTTTCCCAATGTCCACAACAGGGACGTCCTTCCCAAAGTCCAAAACATATATGTCCTTCCAATGTCCAACAGAGGGACATTCTTCTCACTGTCTACCACAGGGAAGCCCTCTCTACTCTCCACCATAGGTATGTCCTTTCCACTGTCCACCACAGGGATGTCCTCCACCCTGTCCACAACAGGCATGTCCTTTCCATGGTCCACCACAGGTACCTCCATATCACTGTCCACCACAGGGAAGTCCTCTCTATGGTACACCACAGAGATGTCCTTTCCACTGTCCACCAAATGGACGTCCTCCACACTGTCCACAACAGGAATGTCTTTCCCAGTGTCCACAACAAAAAAGTCACACTCTGCTGTCCACAGGAACATACTTCCCAATGTCCTACACATGGTGTTCCTCCCCACTGTCCACAAGAAGGACATGCTTTCCATTGTCCACCACACGGAGGTCTTTCCCAAAGTCCACAACATGGACGTCCTTCCCACAATCCACAAAATAAATCTCCTCCACACTCTCCAACACATACATGTTCTCCCCACTGTTCACCACAGAAAGGTCCTCTCTACTGTCCACTACAGTGATGCCCTTAACACTGTCCAAATCAGTGACATCCTCCCCACTGTCCACAACAGATATATCCTTCTTACTGTCCACCTCAGTGATTTCTTCCCCATGTCCACAAGAGTAACATTATTCCCACAGTTCAACACAAGGAAGTCTTTCCCATTGTCCACAACAGAGATGTCTTCCCACAGTCCACAACATAAATGTCCTTCCAGCTGTCCACAACAGGGATGTTCTTTCCACTGTACACCACAAGTATGTCCTCCCCAGTGTCCATCACAGAAATGTACTACCCACTGTCCACCACAGGGATGTCCTACCCACTGTCTACCACAGGGAGGTCCTCTCCACTCTCCCCCACAGTTATGTCATTTCAACTCTCCACCACAGAAATATTCTCCCCACTGTCCACAACAGGGATTTCCTTCCCACATTCCACCACAGAGATGTTCCACCCACTGCCATCCACAGGGACATCTTACCAACTGTCTACCACAGGGACATCCTCCACACTGAATACAACAGAGTTGTCCTTAATAGAGTCCATTGTAGAGAAGTCCTCCCTGTTGTCCACAAAAGGGACATTTTTCACACTGTCTCCAAAGGTACATCATTCAACTGTCCACCAAAGAGACATCGTCCCCACTGTCCACCACAGGGACATCCTCCCCACTGACCACCACAAGGACGTCCTTCATACAGTCCACCATAGAGAAGTCCTCCCTGTTGTCCACCACAGAAACATCCTTCACACTGTCCACCACAGGGACATTCTTCATTCTGTCCACCACAGAAATATCCTCCCCAATGTCCTAAAAAATGTCCTTCCAACTGTTCACATGAAGACATTCTACCAACTTCCCTCGACAGGGACATCCTACCCACTGTCTACCACAGGGACATACATCCTACTCTCCAACAAAGGGACGTCTTTCCCATGATCCACCAAAGGTACATCTTCAACTGTCCACCACAGAGAAATCCTCTACACTGTCCACCACAGTGACATCCTCCCAACTGACCATCACAAAGATGTAATTCATACAGTCCACCATAGAGAAGTCCTCCCTGTGGTCCTCGACAGGGACATTTTCCAAATTCTCCACCACAGTGACATCCTTTTCACTGTTCACCTCTAGAACATTCTACCCATTTTGCACAACAGGGACATTTTCCTGTGCACAACAGGGATATTCTCACCACTGTGCACCACAGGGACATCTTCCTTTGTACACCAGTGATGTCAGCAACACTCTCCACCACAGAGATGTCCTCTGCACTCTCCATGACAGGGACATCCTCCCCACTATCCACCAAAGAAACGTCTTTCCCATTATTCATCACAGGGATGTCATCATAAATGTCCAACACAGAAAATTCCTCTTCACTGGCCACCACAGTGATGTCCTTCCCCCTGTTCATCACAGGAATATCCAACCCACTGTCCACCAGAAAGATATTCTTCCCACTGTTTACCACAAGGATGTCCTTCCCAATATCGACAACAGAGACTTCCTTCCCACTGTCCACAAAATAAATGCTCTTCCCACTTTCCACCACAGTGTGTTTCTCTCTACTGTCCACCAAAGAGATGTACTTTCCACTGTCCAATAAAGGCACATTTTCCTTTTCACCAGAGAAAATTCCTCACCACTTGCCACCACTGAAACGTCCTCACCACTGTACACCTCTGTGATGTGTTTTCCACTTTCCACCATGAGAAGGTCCATTCCATGCTGTCCACCACAGGTATGTCCTTCACACTGTCCACCACAGTAACGTCCTCTCAGTTGCCCAAAATTGAAACGTCCTCCCCACTGTCCACCACAGGGACTTCCTACTTACTGTCCACCAAAGGGAGAACCTCCCCACTGTCTACAACATGGACATCCTTCCCATTGTTCACCACATTGACATCCTTTTGCTGTCCACAAAAAGGACTTCCATCCCACTGTTTACAACAGGACGACTTCCGAACTGTCCACCATACAAATATGTTCACAATTGTCCACTACAGAAACATCCATCCCACCGTAAACAACAGGGACATACTCCCCACTGTCCTCTACAAGGATGTCCATCCCACTGTCCACAACAGAAAAGTCCTACACACTGTCCACCACAGTGACATCCTCCCAACTGTCCACCCCAAAGTGTTCCTCCCCCACAGTCTACCACAGGGACGTCCTTCACACTGTCCATCAAAGGGATATCCTTCCCATTGTCCCCATCACAGACATCTTCCCTACTGTCCACCACATGGACTTCCTTCCCACTGATCAACACAGGGACGACCTATCCCACAGTCCACCAGAGTGTGGTCCACCGTACTGTCTACCACAAGGACATCCGCAGATGCACAACAGGGATGTCCTCACCACTGTGCACCACAGGGTCATACATTGCATTGTCCACCACAGGGACGTCCTTTCCCCGTCCAGCAAAGTGAGGTCCTCCCTGCTGTCCACAACATGGGCATCCTTACCAATTCCACCACAGTGTCTTCCTCACCACTGTCCACCACAAGGATGTCGTTGCCACTGTCCATCACAGGGACATCCTTACCATTTTCCACAATGGGGTCATCCTTCCCATTGTCCACCACAGGGTCATCCTTTCCACTCTCCACCATAGAGAGGTACAACCCCCTGTCCACCAAAGGGACATCATACCCACTGTCCACCAAAGGGATGTCTTTCCCACAGTCCACCACTGGGACATTCTTCCAACTGTCCACCAAAGGGACATCCTCAAAATTGTCCACCACAGTGACATCCTTCCCTCATCTACCATAGAGATTTAAACCCCACTGTCCACAACGGTAGTGTTTCCCCACTCTCCATCACATAGTTGTCCTCATCAATGTCCACCACTGGTGTGTTCTTTTCCACTGTTCAAGACAGAGACATACTCCCTACTGTGCACCACAGGAACAATGTCCTGTTCACAACAGGGACATCCTCATGAGTGTGCACCACAGGGACATCTTCCAGTGCACACCAGGGACGTCCTCACCACTGCCCACCTCAGAGATGTCCTCTGCACTCTCCACAACAGGGAAATCCTTCCTAAGATCCACCAAAGAGACATTCTCTTGTGCACCACAGAAACGTTCTCACTACAGTTCACCAGAAGAATGTCCACACCACTGTCCACCACAGGGAAGTCGTTTCCACTGTCCACCACAGGGACGTACTCCTCACTGTCCATCACAAGGTCATCCTTCCCACTGTCCACCACAGAAACCATCTCCCCACTGTCCACTACGGGAATGTCCTACACTCTGTCAGCCACAGGGACATCCTGCCTAATGTCCATCACAGGGATGTTCTCACCAATGTCCAACATAGAGTTTGATCAGTACTCTTCACCACAAGGACATCTTTCCCCCATCAACCAAAAAGACGTCCACCCCACTGTCCACCACAGACATGTTTCCCCAATGTCCACAACAGGGGCGTCCTTACCAATGTCCACCACAGGGGTGTACTTTTCCATTGTTAAAAAAAGGAACATCCTCCCCACTGTGCACCACAGGGACATCCTCCTCTGCACAACATGGTTGTCCTCATGACTGTGCACCACAGGGATATCTTCCAGTGCACAAAGGGGATGTCTTCACCAAGGTCCACCCCAGAGATGTCCTCTGCACTCTCCAAAACAGGGACATTCTTCACACAGTCCACCAAAATGGCATTCTCTAGTGCACCACAGAAACTTCCTCAACACTGTTTACTACAGGAATGACATTCCCACTGTCCAGCACAGGGACATCCTCCCCACTGTCCACAACAGGGATGTCCTTCCCACTGTCCACCACAAGGATGTCCTTTCCACTGTCTACCAAAGGAATGTCCTTTGCACTGTCCACCACATGGACATCCTCCCCACTGTGCATCACATGGACGTCCTAACCACTGTCTACCACAGGGACCTCCTTCCCACTGTCCATCAAAGGGACGTCCTTCTAATTGTTCACCACAGGGACATCCTCCAAATTGTCCATGACAGTGACATCCTTCCCAAGTCTACCACAGAGATGTAAACCCCACTGTCCACCACAGGAATTTTCCCCCACTGTCCACCACAGGGTTGTCCTCACCAATGTCCACCACTGGGGTGTTCTTTCCAACTGTTCAAAACATGGACATCCTCCCCACTGTGCACCACAGTAACACCCTCCTGTGCACAACAGGGTCATTCTCATGACTGTGCACCACAGGGACATCTTCCAGTGCACACTAGAGACATCTTCACCATTGTCCACCCCAGAAATGTCCTCTGTACTCTCCAAAACAGGGACATCCTTCCCACAGTCCACAAAAGGGACATTCTCCAGTGCACCACAGAAAGGTCCTCACCACTGTTCATGACAGGGATGTCCTCCACACTGTCCATCACAGGGACATCCTTCCCACTTTCCACAACAGGGTTGTCCTTCCCATTGTCCAACACAGGGACATCCTTCACACTTTTCATCATAGAGAGGTCCAAACCACTGTCTACCACAGGGAAGTCATACCCACTGTCCATCAAAAGGATGTCCTTCCCACCATCCACCACAGTGACAAAACGTTCTCACCAATGTTCACCACAGGGATGACCTCCCCATTGTCTGGCACAGGGACATCCACTCCACTGTCCACCACAGGGACATCCTTCCCACTGTTCACAACAAGGACGTCCTTCCCACTGTCCACCACAGAAATATCCTCTCCACTGTCCACAACAGGGATGTCTTTCCCACTCTCCACCAGGAAGACATTCTACCCACTGCCCACCACAGGGACATCCTGTCTACCACAGGGAAGTCCTTCCCACTGTCCACCAAAGGGACATCCATCCCACTGTAAACCAAAGGTACATCTTTCCACTGTCCACCACAGACACATCCTACCCACTGTTCACCACAAGGACATCCTCCCCAATGACCACCACAAGGACGTTTTTCATGCAGTCCACCATAGAGAAATCCTCCCTGTTGTACACATCCCACTGTTCACAACAGAAAGGTCCTACACACTGTCCACCACAGGGACATCCTCCCAACTGTCAACCCCAAGGATTTCCTCCCCCACAGTACAGCAGAGGGACATGCTTCCCACTGTCCACCACAGAGTCATCCTCACCACTGTCCACCACAGATATGTTCTTCCCACTGTTCACCATAGGAACATCTTCTCCAATGTGCAAAAAAGGGACATTCTTTTACTGTCCACAACAGGAATGTTCTTCCCACTGTACACCACAGAGAGGTCCTCCCTGCACTCCACCACAGGGACAGTCTTCCCACTGTCCACCATAGAACATTCTTTCAACTTTCCACCACAGGTAAATCCTCTCCAAAGTTCACCAGAGTTATGTCCTTCCCATTGTACACCACAGTGATGTCTTCCCCACTGTCCACCACAAAAATGTCCACCCCATTTTAAACAAGGATGTCCTCCCCACAGACAATCAGAGAGAGGTCCTCCCCACTGTCCATCGCAGGGTTGTCCTCCTGTGTTCCACAAGGACATACATAAAACTGTCCACCACAGGGTCATCTTCACCAATATCCAGCACAGTGACGGCCTTCCCACTGTTCACCACAGGGACATCCTCCTGTGCACAACAGGGATGTCCTAACAACTGTCCACCACAGAGATTTCCTCCTCACTCTCCACCATGTGGACATCCTTCCAACTATGCACCACAGGGACATTCTCCAGTGCACCACAGTAACATCCTCCACACTGTCCATCACAGTGAAGTCCTCCCCACTGTCCAGCACCGGGATGTCCTCTCCACTGTCTACAACAGGGATGTCCTTCCAACAATTCAAAACAGAAAGGTCCTCCATGATGTCCACCAGAGGGAAGTCCTTCCCTCTGTCCACCTCAGAGATATCCTCCCCTCAGACCAAAAGAGTAATGTACTTCCCACTTTCCACCACAGGGACGTCCTCCCCACTGTCCACAAGAGGGTCATTTTTTCCACTGTCCACCAAAAGGTCTTTCTCAATATCCACAACATGGAAGTCCTTCACACAGTCCACACCATATATGTCGTTCCAAATTCCACCACAGGGACATTTTTCCTACTGTCCACCACAATGAAGTCCTCTCTACTGTCCACCACAGGGATGTCCTTTCCACTGTCTATCAAAGGGATGTCTACTGCATTGTCCACAACAGGCATGTCCTTCCCACTGTCCACCACAGAAATGTACACCCTGCTGTCCACAACAGGAACATACTTCCTTATGTCCACCTCAATGATGTCCTTTCCTCTGTCCACCACAGGGACATCCTTCCTGCTGTCTACCACATGGTGGTCTTCTCGACTGTCCTCCAGAGGGATATGCTTGCCACTGTAGAACACATGGAGCTCCTTCCCAATGTCCACAATATGTACGTTTTTCCCATCATCCACAACATAAATGTCCTTGCACTCTCCACCAAAAGACCTTCTTCTTATTGGTCACCACAGAGACGTCCTCACTACTATTCACCACAGGGATGACCTTTCCACTGTCCACCTAAGTGATGACCTCCCCTCTTTCCACCACAGGGACATTCTTCCCACTGTCCACCACAAGGAGTTGCTCCCCAATGTCCCTTAGAGCGACTTCCTTCCCACTGTTCACCACAAGGTGGTCTTTCCCAATGTCCACCACATGGCCATCCTCCCAACTGTCCAACCAAAGGAGTTCGTCCTCATAGTCCACCACAGAGCCATCCTTCCCACTGTCCACCAAAGGGACATGCTTCCCGCTGTCCACAACACGGACATCTTCCCCACTGTGCACCACAATGACGTCCTTCCCACTGTCCTCCACAGGGAGTTCTTACCCAACAGTCCACGAGAGTGTGGTCCTCCCTACTATCGATCACAAGGACATCCTCCTGTGCACAACAGGGATGTCCTCACCACTGTGCACCACAGGGACATACTTTACATTGTCCAACACAGGGACATCCTTCCCACTGTCCACAAAAGTGAGGTCCTCCCTGCTGTCCACCACAGGGGCATCTTTACCACTGTCCAACAAAGGGTCATATGCACCACTGTCCACCACAGGAATGTCCTTCCCACTGTTCACTAGAGGGACATCTTCCCCAATGTGCACAAAAGGGACATCCTTTTACTGTCCACAACAGGGATGTCTTTCCCACTGTGACCACACAGAGGTCCCCCTGCTCTCCACCAAGGGACAGTCTTTCCACTGTCCAACACAGAGAGGTCCTCCTTGCTCTCCACCACAGGGACAGTCTTCCCACTGTACAACATAGAATGTTTTTTCTACTGTCCACCACAGGTACATCCTCTCCACTGTCCACCAGATGTACATCCTTCCAATTGTACACAGCAGAGAGGTCCTTTCCAATGTCCACCACAAGGACATTCTTCCCAGTGTCCACCACAGAGATATCCTCCACACTGTCCACAACAAGGATGTCCTCCCCACTTACCAAACAGGGATGTCTTGCATCCTGTCCACAACATAGACATCCTAAACATGACCACCACATGGAGGTCCTCCCCACTGTCCACCATAGGTACATAATCCCCTTGTCCACAACATGGACATCTTTACAAGGTCCACAAAAGACATTATTCCCACAGTTTATCACAGGTATGTCCTCCCACTGTACACTACAGTGATGTTCTACACACTTTTCACCACAGGGAAGTCCACACAACTGTCCACCACACAGATTTCCTCCCCACTGTCCATCAGAGAGAGGTCCTCGCCCCTGTCCACCACAGGGAGGTCCTCCTGTGTACCACAAGGACATCCATAAAACTGTCCACCACAGGGTCATCTTCACCAATGTCCAACAGAGTGACGTCTTTTCCTATGTTCAACACAGGAACATCCTCCTGTGCTCAAGAGGGACTTCATGACCAATGTGCACCACAGGGACATTCTTTCCACTGTCCACAACAGGGACATCCTCCCCAATGTCACTACAGAGTGGAACCTCTCCACAGTCCACCACATGGACATCTTTTTGACTGTCCAAGAAAGAAACATTCTCCTCACTTTCAATCACAGGGACATCCTCCTATGCACAACAGGGACATCCGCACAACTGTGAACCACCGGAATATTCTTTTCACTGTTCACAACATAGATGTCCTTCCAACTGTAGACCACAGAGATGTCCACCCTGCTGACCACCACATGGCCACTGTACACCACAGGGACATCCTCCAGTGCACAACAGGGATGTTCTTACCACTGTACACCCCAGATTTTTTTCTGATCTCTCCACTACAAGGACATCCTTATCACTGCCCACCAAAAAGACATTCTCTTGTGCACCACAGGAGCATTGTCCTTACTGTCCACAAGGCCATCAACCACTCTGTCCACCACAGTGAAATCCTATCAACTCTCCAACACAGGGACATCCTCCCAATTGTCCACAACATGGATGCCCTCCCAACTATCAAACACAGCAAAGTCCTTCCCACTGTAAACAACAGGGACATACTCCCCACTGTGAACTACGGGGACAACCTCCTGTGCACAACAGGGATATCATAACCACTGTCCACCACAGAGATGTATTCCGCACACTCCACTATATGTACTTCATTCAAACTATGCATGACAGGGACATTCTCCAGTACATCACAGTAACATTCTCCCCACTGTCCATCCAAGTGAAATCCTCCCCACTTTCCGCAACCAGAATGTCCTCCCCACTGTCTACAACAGGGATGTCCTTCACACTATTCACACCAGAAAGGTCCTCCAAGCTGTCCACCAACAGGACCTCCTTCCCACGGTCTACCTCAGTGATATCCTCTCCTCAGATCATAACAAGGATGTTCTTCCCACTGTACACCACAAGGAGGTCCTTCCCACTGTACACCAAAGGCACACCCTTCCCACTGTCCACCACAAAGAGGTCTTTCCCAACGTCCACAACAGGACGTCCTTCGCTCTGTCCAAAACATACATATCCTTCCCACTGCCCACCACAGGGACCTCCTTCCCACTGTCCACCACAGGAAAGTCCTCTCTACTGTCCACCACAGGGATGTCCTCTTCACTGTCCACCACATTGAAGTACTCTGCACTGTCCACAACAAAAATGTACATACCAATGTTCACCACAGAAACGTCCTCTCCTCTGTCCACCTCAGTGATATCCTCCCCTCAGACCATAACAGGGATGTCCTTCCCACTTTCCACCATAGGGAAGTCCACCCAACTGTCCACAAGATGGTCATCCTTCCTACTGTCCACCCAAATGTCTTTCTCAATTTCCACAACAGGGACGTGTTTCCCACAGTGCAAACCATATATGTCCTTAAAATGTCCACCACAGAGACCTCCTTCCCACTGTTCACCACAGTTATGTCTTCCACATAGTCCACAAAAGGCATGTCCTATTCACTCTCCACCACAGGGACCTCCTTCCTACTCTCCACCACAGAAAAGTCCTCTCTACCGTCAACCACAGATATGTCCTTTCCATGGTCCACCACAGTGATGTCCACCACACTGTCTAAAACAGGCATGTCCTTCCCACTGTCCACCACAGAAAGGTACACCCTGCTGTCCACGACAGCAACATACTTCCTAATGTCCACCTCAATGATATCCTTTACTCTGTCCACCACAAGGACGTCCTTCCCACTGCCTACCACATGGAGGTCCTCCCCACTGTCCACCAGAGAAACATGCTTGCCACTGTAGAACACATGGAGGTCCTTCCCAATGTCCACAACATGTAAGTTCTTTCCACAATCCACAAAATAAATGTTCTTCCCACTCTCCACCACAGGGACCTTCTTCCCACTGTGTACCACAGAGAGGTTCTCTCTACTATACACCACAGGGATGTCCTTACCACTGTCCACATAAGTGACACCCTCCCCTCTCCCCACCACAGGGATATTTTAGCCACTGTCCACCAGAGAAAGTTTCTCCCCAATGTCCACAAGAGGCACATCCTTCCCACTGTTAACCACAAAGAGGTCTTTCCCAATGTCCAAAACAGGGACATCGTTCCCACAGTCCACAACATATATGTCCTTCCAATGTCCACCACAGGGACCTCTTTCTCACTGTCCACCCCAGGAAAGTCCTCTCTACTGTCCACCACAGGTACATCATTTCCACTGTCTACAACAGGCATGTCCTTTCCATGGTCCACCACAGGGACCTCCTTCCCACTGTCCACCACAGGGAAGTCCTCTCCACTGTCCACCGCAGAGATGTCCTTTCTACTGTACACCAAAGAAATGTACTCTGCCCTTTCCACAACAGGCATGTCCTTCCAACAGTCCACCACAGAGAATTCCTCTCTACTGTCCACCACAGGGATATCATTTCCACTGTCCACCAACAGGACATCCTCCGCACTGTCTACAACAGGCATGTCTTTCCCACTGTCCACCACAGAAAGGTACAACCTGCTGTCCGCAACAGGAACGTACTTCCCAATGTCCACTAAATGATGTCTTCTCCTATGTCCACCATAGCGATGTCCTTCCCACTGTCCAGCACATGGTGTTTCTCCCCACTGTCCACGAGAGGAACATGCTTCCCACTGTCCATTACACGGAGGTTCTTCCTAATGTCCAAAAAATGCACTTCCTTCCCACAATCCACAACATAATTGTCCAGTCCACCTAAGTGACGTCTTCCCTTCTGTCCACAAAAGGGACATTCTTCCCATAGTTCACCACAAGGAGATCTTTCCCAATGTCCACAACAGAGATGTTCTCACCACAGTTCACAACATAAATGTCCTTCGGAGTGTCCACCACAGGGACCTCCTTCCCACTGTCCACCAAATGGAGATCCACTCTACTGTCTATCAAAGTGATGTCCTTTCCACTGTCCACCATAGGGACGTCCTCACCACTGTCCACCCCAGGGACGGCCTCCCAAGTGTCCACTACAGGTAGGTTTTCTCTGCTGTCCACCACAGAGACACCCTACACACTGCCCTCCACATGAACATCCTACCCATTCTCTACCACAAGGATGTCCTTCCCACTATCCACCCAAGGGACGTTCTGCCCACTGTCCACCAAAGGTACATCTTTCAACTGTCCACCACAGAGACATCCTCACCAATGTCCACCACAGGGACATCCTCACCACTGACCACAACAAGGACGTCCTTCATAAAGTCCACCATAGAGAAATCCTTCCTGTTGTCCACCAAAGGAATGTCCTTCCCACTGTTCACACAGGGACATCTTCCAAATTGTCCACCAGAGTGACTTCCTTTTCACTGTTCAACACTGGGACATTCTATCCACTGCTTTACACAGGGACATACTAACCACTGTCTACCACAGGGACGTCCCTCCCACTGTCCACCCAAGGGACATCCACCCACTGTCCACCCAAGGGACGTCCTTCCCACTGTCCACCCAAGGGACGTCTTTCCCACTGTCCAACAAAGGTACATCATTCAACTGTCCACCACAGAGACATCCTCCCCACTGTCCATCACAGGGAGATCCTCCCCACTGACCACCACAAGGACGTACTCCAAATTGTCCACCACAGTGACATCCTTTTCACTGTTCACCACTAGGATATCCTACCCACTTTGCACAACAGAGACATTTTTCTGTGCACAACCAGGATATCCTCACCACTGTGCACCACAGGGACATCCTCCTTTGCACACCAGGGATGTCAGCAAAACTCTCCACCCCAGAGATGTCCTCTGCATTCTCAAGTACAGGGGCATCCTCCCCACTATCCAGCAAAGAAACGTCTTTCCCACTATTCACCACAGGTAGGTCATTCCAAATGTCCAACACAGAAAACTCCTCTTCACTGTGCACCACAGGGATGCCCTTTCCCCTGTCCACCACAGGGATTCCTCCCCACCGTCCACCAAAGGGATATCCTTCCCACTGTTCACCACAAGGAGGTCTTTCCCAATATCAACAACAGGGACTTCCTTCACACTTTCCACAACATAAATGTTCTTTCCACTATCCACCACAGTGTGTTTCTCTCTACTGTCCACCACAGAGATGTACTTTCCACTGTCCGACAAAGGAACTTTTTTCTTTGCACCAGAGAAACTTCCTCAACACTGACCACAACAGAAACGTCCTCACCATGTCCACAACTGTGATGTCCTTTCCACTTTCCACCATGAGGAGGTCCTCTTCACTGTCCACCACAGAAACATCCTTTCCACTGTTCACCACAGAGATGTCCTTCCCAATATCCACGACAGGGAGGTCCTCAACACTATCCAGAAGAGAAACATCCTTTCCACTGTCCACCACAAAAACATCCTCATCAATGTCTATCACAGGAACATCTCTACCACTGTCCACCATAGAGATGTCCTCCCTGCTGTCCACCACAGGGACGTCTTTCACACTGTCCATCACAGTATTGTCCTCTCAGTTGTCCTGAGTAAGGTCCTCCCCACTGTCCACCACAGGGATGTCCTTTCCATTGTTCACCAAAGAGATGTCCTTCCCACTGTCCACCACATGGACATCCTCCTGTGTACCAAAAGGACAACCTTACCACTGACCACAACATGGTTGTCCTCAACAATGTCCACTACAGGGATGTCCTCACCACTGTCCACAACAGGAATATCCTTCTGCCTGTCCACCACAGTGATATCCTCCCCAGTGTACACCTCAGGGACATCCTCCTGAGCACAAAGGGGATGTTCTTACAACTGTACATCACAGACATTTCCTCTGCACTCCCCACTACAAGGATATCCTTCTCACTGTCCACCAAATAGACATTCTCTTGTTCACCACGGGAACATTTTTCTTACTGTCTTCAAGGCCATCATCTGCACTTTCCATCACAGTGATATCCTCTCTACTCTCCACCACAGTGACATCCTCCCAACTGTCCACAATAGGGATGTCCTCCCAACTATTAAACACAGTGAAGTCCTTCCCACTGTAAACAACAGAAACATCCTCCACACTGGACACAACAGGGATGTCCTAACCACTGTCCACCACAGAGATGTCCTCTGCACTCTACACCATATAAACATCCTTCTGACTATGCTCCAGAAGGACGTTCTCCAGTGCACCACAGTAACATCCTTCCCACTGTCCATCACAGGGAAGTCCTCTCTACTGTCCACCACAGGGATGTTTTTCCACTGTGCACCACAGGGATGTCCTCCGCACTGTCCACAACAGGCATTTCCTTTTCACTCTCCATCACAGGGCCCTCCTTCCCACTGTCTACCAGAGGAAAGTCCTCACTAGTGTCCACCACAGGGATGTCCACTGAACTGTCCAAAACAGGCATGTCCTTCTCACTGTCCACAACAGACAGGTCATCCCTGCTCTCCAACACAGGAACAGTCTTGCCACTGTCCACCAAAGAGATGGCCTCCCTGCTATTCACCAAAGGGACAGTCATCCCACTGTCCACCATAGAACGTCCTTTCCACTGACCACTACAGGTACATCCTCTCCACTGTCTAATAGAAGGACATCCTTCCCATTGTACACCACAGAGAGGTCCTTTCTGCTGTCAATCACAGGGACATTCTTCCCAATGCCCACCACAAGAATGTCCTCCCCACTTACTAAACAGGGATGTCCTGTCCACTGTCCACTACACAGACCTCCTACACATGTCCAGCACAAGGAAGTCCTGCCCACTGTCCACTATAGGGATGTTCTTCACACCTTTCAACAAAGGGAGGTTCACACAACTCTCCACCACAAGGATTTCCTCCCCACTGTCCATCAGATTGAGGTCCTCCCCACTGTCCACCACAGAGATGTCCTCATGTGTACCACAAGAACATCCATAAAATTGTTCATGACAGGGTCATCTTCACCAACGTCTAGCACAGTGACTTCCTTCCCACTGTTCACCACAGGGACATCCTCCTGTGCACAACAGGGACATCCTGACCAATGTGCACCACAGTGACATCCTTTCCACTGTCCACCACAGGGACATCCTCCCCAATGTTCACTACAGAGTGGACCTCCCCACAATCCACCACATGAATGTCTTTCCCAATGTCCACCAAAGAAACATCCTCCTCACTTTGCACCACAGGGACATCTTCCAATGCACAACAAGGACGTCCTCACAAATGTGCACCACAGGAATATTCTTTCCACTGTCCAGAACAGAGATGTCCTTCCCACTGTAGACCACAGAGATGTCCTCCCTGCTATCCTCCACAGAAACATTCTTCCCACTTTCCACCACAGAAACGTCATCCCCCCTGTCTACCAAAGGGATGTCCTCCCCACTTTCCACCACAGAAACATCTTCCCCACTGTATAACAAAGGATGTCCTCCCCACATTCTGCCACAGAGACGGCCTTCCCACTATCCACAACAGAAATGTCCTCCCCACTATCCACCACAGGGAGGTCCTCCCTACTGTCCACCACAAAAAAGGTCTTTTCCATGGTCCAACTAACAGATGTCCTTCCCATTGTCCACCACAGGAACATCCTCCTGTGTACTACAAGGACATCCTTAAAACTGTTTACAACATGGTTGTTCTCAACAATATGCACTACAGGGAATTCCTCACCACCCTCCAGCACACGAATATCATCTGCACTGTAAACCACAGACATCCTACCCACTGTCTACCACTGGGAGGTCCTCCTCTCTGTCATCCATTGGGAAATCCTACCCACTTTGGAAAACAGGGACATTTCCCTGTGCACAACAGGGATATCCTCACCACTGTGCACCAGAGGGACATCCTCCATTGCACACCAGGGATGTCAGCAACACTCTCCACACCAGAGATGTCCTCTGCACTCTCCATGTCAGGGACATCCTCCACACTATCCACCAAAGAAACATCTTTCCCACTATTCACCACTGGGATGTCATCACAAATGTCCAGCACAGAAAAGTCCTCTTCACTGTGCACCACAGGGATGTTCTTCCCCCTGTCAACCACAGGGATGTCTTTTCCCCTGTCCACCAAAGGGATGTCCTCCCTTCTGTCCACCAGAGGGATAACCTTCCCACTGTTCACCACAAGGAGGTCCTTTCCAATATCGACAAGAGGGACTTCCTTCCCACTGTCCACAACATAAAGGTTCTTCCCACTGTCAACCACAGTGTGTTTTTCTCTACTGTCCAACACAGAGATGTATTTTCCACTGTCCACCAAAGGGACATTTTCCTTTGAGCCAGAGAAACTTCCTCACCACTGACCACTACAGAAAAGTTCTCACAACTGTGACATCCTTTCCACTGTTCACCACAGGAACGTCCTTCCCAATATCCACGACAGGGTGGTCCTCATCACTGTCCAAAACATGGACGTCCTTTCGACTGTCCACCAAAGAAACATCCTCATCACTGTCTATCACAGGGACATCTTTACCACTGTCCACCACAGAGAGGTCTTCTCTGCTGTCCACCAGAGGGATGTCCTTCACACTGTCCACCAGAGTAATGTCCTCTCAGTTGTCCATAACAGAAACATCCTCCCCACTGACCACTACAGAGATGTCCTACTTACTGTCCAACACAGGGAGAACCTACCCACTGTCTACAACAGGGACGTCCTTTCCATTGTCCACGACATGGACATCCTTTCGCTGTCCACAAAAATGACTTCCTTCCTACTGTTTAACACAGGGACATCTTCCTAACTGTCCACCATACAAATATGTTCCCAACTGTCCACTACAGAAACATCCATCCCACTTTACACAACAGGGACATAATCCCTACTGTCCTCCACAAGGCCACCATTCCACAGTACACAAAAAAGTTCCTACACACTGTACACCACAGAGACGTCCTTCCCTTGTGCACCCCAGTGATATTCTCCCCTCAGACCTTAACAGGGATGTCCTTCCCACTTTCCATCACAGGTACGTCCTCCCCACTGTCGACAAGAGGGACATACTTCACACTGTCCACCAATAGGTCTTTCCCAATGTCCACTACAGGGATGTCCTTCCCACAGTCCACACCATATATGTCCTTCCACTGTCCACCACAGAGACATCCTTCACACTGTCCACCAGAGGGAAGTCTTGTCTACTATCCACTACAGAGATGTACTCCCCACTGTCCATCACAGGGACATCATACCCATGTCCACCACAGGAAGGTCCTCCCACTGTCCACCATAGGGCCGTGCTCCCCTTGTCAACAACATGGACATCCTTGCACTGTCCACAAAAAGGAGATTATTCTCACAGTTTATCATAGGGATGTCCTCACCACTGTCCATTACAGGTACATTCTAAACACTGTTCACCACAGGGAGGTCCACCCATCAGTCCACCACAGGGATTTCCTCCCCACTGTCCATCTTTGAGAGGTCCTCACCACTGTCCACCACAGGAATGTCCTCTTGTGTACAACAAGGACATCCATAAAACTGTCCACCACAGGGTCATCTTCACCAATGCCCAGCACAATGATGTCTTTCTCACTATTCACCACAGGAACATCCTCCTGTGCACAACAGGGACTCCTGACCAATGTGCACCACAGTGACATCCTTTCAACTGTCCACCACAGGGACATCCTTCCCAATGTTTACTACAGAGTGGACCTCCCCACAGTCCACAACATGGATGTCTCTCCTACTGTCGACCAAAGAAACATCCTCTTCACTTTGCAACACAGGGACATCCTCCTATGTAGAACAGGGACGTCCTCACAACTGTACCACAGGAATATTCTTTCCACTGTCCACAACAGAGATGTCCTTCCCATTGTAGACCACAGAGATTTCCTCCCTGCTGTCCACCACAGGGACATTCTTCCCACTTTCCACCACAGAAACGTCCTCCCCACTATCCACCAAAGGGATGTCCTCCACACATTTTGCCACAGAGATGGCCATCCCACTATCCACAACAGAAATGTCCTCCCCAATGTCCACCACAGGGAGGTCCTCCCAACTGTCCACCACAAAAAAGGTCTTTTCCATGGTATACCAAACAGGTGTCCTTCCCACTGTCCACCACAGGGATATCCTCCTGTGTACTACAAGGACATCCTTACCACTGTCCACAACATGGTTGTTCTCAACAATATGCACTACAGGGAATTACTCACTGCCATCCAGCACATAAATATTCTCTGCACTGTAAACCACAGGGACATCCTACCCACTGTCCACCACAAGGAGGTCCTCCTCTCTTTCAACCACTGGGACATCCGACCCACTTTGCACAACAGGGACATTTTCCTGTGCACAACAGGGATATCCTCACCACTATGCACCACAGGGACATCTTCCTTTTTACACCAGGGATGTCAGCAACACTCTCCTCCCAAGACATGTCCTCTGCACTCTCCATGACAGGGACATCCTCCCCACTATCCACCAAAGAAACATCTTTCCCACTATTCCCCACTGGGATGTCATACCAAATTTCCAACACAGAAAAGTCCTCTTTACTGTCCACCACAGGGATATCCTTCCCCCGGTCCACCTCAGGGATGTCCTCCCTAATCTTCTCCAGATGGATATCCTTCCCACTGTTCACTATAATGAGGTCCTTCCCAATATTGACAAAAGGGACTTTCTTCCTACTGTCCACAACATAAATGTTCTTACCCATTGTCAAGCATAATGTGTTCCTCTCTACTGTCCACCACAGAGATGTACATTCCACTGTCCACCAAAAGGACATTTTCCTTTGCACCAGAGAAACTTCCTCATCACTGTCCATCAAAGAAACATCCTCACCACTGTCCACCACTGTAACGTCCTTTCCACTTTCCATCACAGAGAGGTCTTCTCTGCTGTCCACCACAGGGACATCCTTCCCACTGTCCACCACAGGGAGTTCCTCCTCAAAGTCCACCAGAGGGATATCCTTTCCAATGTTCACCACATGGACGTTTTTCCCAATGTCTACAAGAGGGACGTCCTTCCCAAAGTCCACACCATATATGTCCTTCCTAAGTCCACCACAGAAATATTCTTCTCACTGTCCAACACAGGGAAGTCCTCTCTACTGTCCACCAAAGGAATGTCATTTCCAGTGTCCACCACAGAAACATCCTCCCCAATGTTCACTACAGAGTGGACCTCCCAACACTCCATGACATGGACGTCTTTCTCACTGTCCACCAAAGAAACATCCTCCTCACTTTGCTCCACAGGGACATCCTCTTATGCACAACAGGGATGTCCTCACAACTGTGAACCACAGGAATATTTTATCCACTGTCACCAACAGAAATGTCCTTCCCACTGTAGACAAAAGAGATGTCCTCTCTGCTGTCCACCACAGGGACGCCCTTTCCACGGTCCAACAAACAGATGTCCTTCCCACTGCTCACCACAGGGACTTCCTCCTGTGTACTACAAGGACATCCTTACTTCTGTCCACAACATGGTTGTCCTCAACAATATGCACTACAGCGAAGTCCTCACCACCGTCCACCACACGAATATCCTCCGCACTGTAAACCACAGGGACATCCTACAGACTTTTCACCACAGGGAGGTCCTTACCTCTGTCCACCACAGGGACATCCTTCTGCCTGTCCACCACAGTAATGTCCTCCCCACTGTCCTCGTAAGGGACATCCTTCCCACTGTTGACCACAAGGACATCATTTCAACAGTACACCACAGGGAAATCCTCTTCACTGTCCACCACAGGGATGTCCTTCACACTGTACAACACAGGGACATCCTCCTGTGCACAACAAAGATGTTTTTACCACTGTCCACCCCAGAGATGTCTTCTGCAGATACATTCTCTTTTTCACCACAGGAGCAATGTCTTTGTGGGGAAGAAATCTCGCGGGCAGGGGTGAAGAGGGAGTCCAGCAGCCGGGTCTCTCATGGCAGTCTGGCATCAGGGTCCCGGGCGGGCTTCCCAAGCCGCCATTGGAGGGTCCCACATTGGTACAGCCACCACGGGCTGGCGGTGGGCAGCTCAAGTTTCCAAAGGCTGGGAACCTGGTGGTGGCAGATCATGCGACATGTGGAGGCCAGTTTTACGAAACTTTTATTGTTCATGGCATGGTAAATGGATGTAGGTGGTACACGCTTCCCCCGCCAAAAGCCAAAGTAGCAGGACTTTTATAGGGAAGGGAAAGGGGAGGGAATAACTTAATTAGCTATGCCCCTGGCCTTTTGATAATTCATTAATATTTAAATCTCTGGAGGTGGAGACTCATTAATCACGCCCTCTACCTGTTTGTTAGGTGACTGAAGGTGGCAGGTTAAATGGAGTTACCTCATCCAAAGTCCAACATCCCGCTCTCTTTTCTTTCAGAAAAAGAGGGGTGACTCTGCGTCATCTGTAGTCTGTAAGGTGTAGGTTAATGAGAGATGTGGACTGTGTGGAGTAGTCTGGAATCTGGGAAGATCGGGCAACAATTGCTGTTTCTGACAGAAAATATCTTGTTGGGTCCCGCCCCCCACCTCAAACCCAGCGCTCTATCAAGGGGGCCTAGGAACAGAGCTGAACATCCTACCTTCCCTTAAAGGGTCTCTGGGGTTCAAAGCTCATTCAACCAGGCTATGTCCAAACCATCTCTTCACGGCCCAACATCTCACTCCTTTTTATTGAAAATTTTGGATGAGGTGGTCAAAAGAAAACACTATGTAGGCCAGAGGGTGTAGCATAACTAAGTCAAGGGTAATGGGAATTGAGGGTAGGGTTTGGAAGGCAGGGGATTATTGAAACAATTAAATACAGGTTTTACAGTTTGAGGGTAATGACATCTGATTAATCTAAATAGACATTATGTTTTCCTCACTAACATGTAACTTTAGCTATGTGACTTTGGCAAAAAAGTTCATTTGTAGCTGGAAGGTCTGGATCTGTCTTCTGTAGTGAGCATCTCTGGGTTCTTGTGTGTATCTCTGGAGTTGGGTGTGGGTCTCTGGATCTCAGCATGCTCTGGGCTCTTCAGTCAGATGAGATGGCTGGAAGTAGGCAGCTTGGCGGGTTCCAGGAGGTTGCGCTGTCTCTGGATCTCAGCGTGTCTCTGGAGTCTGCAGTCAGATGAGGTGGCTGGGAGAAAGCAGCTTGGCATCTCAGGCAGGTTCCAGAGTATGGCATGGACTCTGTTGGATCTGTGGATATACCTGTAGGATAATCACAGCAGGGAAGCAGCATCTCTGGCGGGGAGATGTCTGTAAAGGCCGGATATTGAGCATTAAATTGCTTGGGAACAAGCACCTCATGGCCTGTCATGAAGATCCTGGAAAAGCAAAGGTGTTTGAGGAAAGTTTAGTCTTAGAAAGTATCTTTGATAGCTGAGGGAGAAAAACAATGTTAATTATGTATGTGGGATTGGCAGCAAGTTTTTCTGTAAAGGAAATTAGTTGTTAATTAAGACTCAAGGAATGGTTGACTTAAACTGTGGAAGGAAATTAGATGGCTTTTAAACCTTGAAGAAATTATAAAGATTGAAAAAATAATGTTGGACATATATCACGAGTATTAGAGAGAAAAGGCAGCATTAAGATTTTAAAAATAACAAAATTTTTGGTTGAAAAGCACAAGCATTGTTGCTCTAGGTGTTCCTGTTAGGAAGAAAAGGAAATGTTTAAAATTTTTGGTTGAAAAACAGGAAGGCTTGTTGCAGGTCCTCCTCTTGGGGAGAAGCAGTAATGATGGGTTTAGAAGCAGTGGGGAGGGGCCTTGCTCTTCCATGTGGTGTCTGTGTGCTCTGGCAGAGAGGTTCTGTATTCCCCCTCTTCTTTTTCTTAGCTGGTAAATTTTAAATGTAGAGAAGAGGAAAGGCCAACTTTGAAGAAAAGTTTAAGGCAAGCAAGAAGCATTGGGGAGAGCTAAGAGTCAGAGTGAGAGTCTCTGTCTATGGGAAAGACATGTGGAAGATGGATTGGAGCCAGGAAGCTTTGAGAGAAACTGGCAGGCAGCAGTGGGGCAAGGGGTGTAGGCAGGATTTTAGATCAGCTGTGGAGCTGGGGGATAAGCAAAGTGGAGGCTAAGGAGTAGCAGCCATCTTGCCCTTGAGCTGAAGAGCACGTGGAGAGGGAGAGACAGAGAGAAAGAGGAAGAGGAGTTAAAGTAGAGAAGCTGACCAGGAACACATAGAGAAAGAGTGGGACCTAGTCTTTTGGACTAGGCGGAGCTAGTGGTAGCTAAAAATCAGAAGGAGCTAGCAAGGAACACGTGGAGAAAGAGAGGGGGGACAGAAAGAAGCCTGCCTAGTCTTGTGAACTAGGCTGGGGATTACTCACTGTCCTAGAGTTTCATGGAGAGGTTTTCTGTGGGCAACAACTGGGAGGGGACACTCTTGGAGCTGGCTCTTTCTGTGTGCTCTACCACCTGTAGGGAATGATATGGGCTTGTGCATGGGTGAGCGGGTCCCCTGCTGAACCTCGGGCGGTAGGTTGGATTCCGATGGACCTGGAGTTGTGTTCCCTCGGGGACTCCATCTTTCATCTCTCCAATCTCACCAGCATTATGGGGAGGTCCAAGGTGCCTGCCATATTGGCGCCAATCAGCAGCATAGTGGCTCCCTTCTACTGGAACTCCATCTGGGCCAGTCACATTTGTTGCTTTAGGACCCCCTTTTCCTGCAACCACATCAAACTCTACAGTTTCTCCATCCCCCACACTACGCAGATACTTGCGTGGATTATTCTTCTTGATGGCAGTCTGGTGTACAAACACATCTTCTTTGGTGTCATTTCTGTTTATAAATCCATATCCATTTTTGACATTGAACCATTTGACAGTGCCAAGGACTTTGGTGGCGAGAACTTTCTTTTCTGCATCCTCGATGCCTGCAGAAGCTGATAAGGCTGGGGTGGGCCCGGGGGCTGTGTCCGCCAGGGCTCCCCGTGAGCAGCCTGGCAGGCACCGCGGCCTGGGGCACACCACTGGCCGAAGGGTTCTTAGGCGCTGGGTCTGGGGGTGCCACAGATGTTGTGGCATTGGCAGCAGCCTGCGGGAGTGTGGTGCCGCTGGTGGTGGCCCTGCCCGCCTCACTCATGTAGCTTGAGGGCAGGGGACATGAGCGTTCACAGTCTTGCTGTGTCTCCCAGCCCCAAGGATGGCAGGTTGTAGGGCATTCATCCTTCCAATGTCCTGCCTCTCCACATTTGAGGCAGATTTTTTCTGTTTTTACTGCTGCCACAAATGCCTGAGCTATGGATGCGACCTGGTGCGATGCAGTTCCTATTTCTCTGGTAGCTACAATCCACCTATCGTGATGCTTTTCCCAGAGACCCTGGCAAGCTAGCCTAGACTCAGAAGTCATGCCTTGCCAAACAATGGTTTTAAAAAGAAGGTCTCTAGCTGTGGGGTTGGAGATTTTTCTTTATAGGCTCATTTTAGTTCTGAGAATAAAATCAGATAGGGATTCTCCAGGCTTCTGATGGAGGGAGAGCAGGGAGTGGGCAGGGTCTTGTGACCGTGAAGGTGGAGTAAGCCTATTCCAGGCTTGAATGGCACAGAGGCGGACCTGGTTATAGTATCCTGCTGGCTGACTTGCCTGTTGTGCCCCAGTAGAGAAGTCTTCCTGGCCAAAGAGTTCTTTAAAACCACATGGAGTGTCATCACCCTTTCCCTGGTTTTGCCTGACTTGTTGAAGACACTCATCACGATAATAGGCTTCCCACTCTAGGAACATTGGGTCAGGAAGGGCAGAATGGCAATTATCTCTCCAATCGTGGAGGGTGTTTAAGTTGACAATATGGCTCTGCAGGAGGGATTTTGTCCATGTTGCGTGAATGCCGTCTTCCTTCACTGTCTGTCTGAGTTCTTTTAGGTCGGAGGCTTAGACTGGGTACCAGTTAAATGGTTTAGCTCGAGTGGGGTGGATATTAGCTGGGAATGTTCGAGCAGTTTGGGTTTTATCTAAGGATTTTGAAGGTCTGCTACTTTTGTAGCTAATAGAAGGGGGAGGGGATTTATCTCTCTTTGGTTGGGAAGTAAGTGGGGAGGCAGGGGAAAGCTCCTTTGGTATTTTAATGAAGCCTTGCCTTTGGATGGGGGAGGGAGGAACAGCAGGAGCACATGGATTCATTTCCTCCAAGGCATAAGGGGGAAGGGGTGGGTATATGGATTTTATCTCTCTTATTAGTTGGGTAAGGGCCTCGAGGTCTGAAACAAGGTGATTTTTGGGACCTTGATCTTTGGGTTCATTTGACTGAGGGGCCCCAAGAGCTGTGTTGTTGTTCTCAGTCTGTCCTATTTTCGATGGTCCTATACATTGCCAAATTGCAGCTAAGATCAGCAAAAACTCACAAGGGGTTTTTTTAATCTCTGTTTTTGATAAGGGAAGCTACTTTACTCCATGAGTCTGGACTGTAAATATTATCCTCTGCCATGCAAGGTGCTATCTGAAGAACTTCCTCCCAAAACAAGGAGACTTGCTTTTTGCCTATTCTTATCCCATGGGTCTTTAGTAGGGAATATATTTGCCTGGCCTGAGGTGAACATTTACGTGAGGTGGAGTTCCCCATGATAGAAAAGAGGAGAAATGCCTTGTCCAATGGGAACGTTCTCTTGGCCTATTGGTTTTTGGGGATTCCACAATGGCCCAAGAGCGCCAAGCCTTCCCGCAGATTTAAGAACTGACAGCTGCCCTTATGGCTTTTAAATGACTGCTGCATTACCAGTTTTCTTTTTGTTTTAAAGGGAGTCTAGTTAGAGAGTCTTTGCCAACACCCATTGTGGGCTGTTGGGATTTAAGCAGAGGCCAGGGAAGCCTTGAACCTGCTACCTGGCCAGGAGGTAGCAAAAGCTCCTTTGGCTTACTTAAATCCACTCGATGGCTTCCGACTGAAACATAGGAGGGAAAAACAGATTGCTTGTTTTGTAGAGTAAAATATTATAAAGGCCATTTTATGAAATATGTGTTAGACCTGAGCAGGGAAAGTGCAGATTCCAGAACTCGGAACTGAAAATAAGATTTCAGGCCTTCACATTCCAGTGAAGGACACTGCCTCTGAATCAGAGAACACTTGCTGGATTACAGTCCTCAAGCCTTAGGCAACGGGCCCACCTGTGTGTGTAGGGGGGGTGAAGCAGGAAGGTGCATTTCTGACCATAAAAAAATACAAGCCATCTAGGTGGGGCTGTGACTGGAGGAAGTGAGAAATATTTTGTAATGACTGTATAGGGGACAGTGACTTGGTAAGACTACATTTTTGAGAAAAAATGATTGTACTGAGTAATTTCCATGGCTATTAACCATTCAGGGTGGGTTTCTCTGGAATGTTTTGCTATTCTTATGTTATGTATCCTTGGCAACCTCCTCAACCCCGCCCCACTCCCCTGGTTTGTGGTTTTTCTCTTTAAAATGCTCCATTGACTGTATGTTGGGGTCGAACCCCACTCCTGCAGGAGTGCATGGTGAGACTGCTGGCTGCCAGGCTTCTTCCCTAATAAACCTTTGCTGATTGCATCCAGGTATGGTTTCTTGTGATCTTTCTGGAGACTTGAGGAAGAGTCTCCCGAGTATGGGGGTCTTCAGTTTCAAGAGTTCGGAGCTTACCCGTCTCGCGGTATCAGTGGCTGCGTGCTGTCTGGCTTCCAAGGCTCCACGTTGAGGAGCCAGCTGTGGGGAAGAAATCTCACGGGCGGGGGGAAGAGGGAGTCCAGTGGCTGGGTCTCTCACGACAGTCTGGCATCAGGGTCCTGGGCAGGCTTCCCATGCCACCAGCAGAGGGGCCCACATTGGTACAGCCACCGTGGGCTGGCAGTGGGTGGCTAAAGTTTCCAAAGGCTGGGAACCTGGCCGTGGCAGATCAGGCAACAAGTGGAGTCCAGTTTTCCAAAGCTTTTATTGCTCATGGCATGGTAAATGGATGTAGGTGGTATGTGCTTCTCCCGCCAAAGGCCAATTATAGGGAGGGGGAAAAGGGAGGGAATAACTTAATTAGCTACACCCCTGGCCTATTGAACATTCATTAATATTTAAATCTCTGGAGGTGGAGACTTGTTAATCACGCCCTCTACCTGTGTGTTATGTGACTGAAGGTGGCAGGTTAAATGGAGTTACCTCATTCAAGGCCCAACATGTCCTTACTGTCCAAATCTCATTATCCACACTGTCCACCACAGTGAAATCCTCTCAACTCTCCAACACAGGGACATCCTCCCAACTGTCCACAACAGGGATGTCTTCCCAACTATCAAACATTGTGAAGTCCTTCCCACTTTAAACAACAGGGACATCCTCCCCACTGTGCACCACAGGGACATCCTCCTGTGCACAAAAGAAATGTCCTAATCACTGTCCACCACAGAGATGTCCTCCACACTCTACACCATATGGACATCCTTCCAACTATGCACTAGAGGGACATTCTCCAGTCCACCACAGTAACATCCTCCCCACTGACCATCAGAGTGAAATCTTCCCCACTGTCCACCACTGGGATGTCCTCCCCACTGTCTACAACAGGGATGTCTTCTTACTATTCACACCAGATAGGTCCTCCTTGCTGTCCACCAAGAGAACGTCATTCCCACTGTCCACCTCAATGATATCCTCTCCCCAGGTCAAAACAAGGATGTCCTTCCCACTGTCCACCACAAGAAGGTCCTCCCCTCTGTTCAACAGAGGCAAACCCATCCCACTGTCCACCAAAAAGAGGCCTTTCCCAAGGTCCACAACAGAGACGTCCTTCCCAGTTTCCACAACATATATGTAGTTCCCACTGTCCACCACAGGGACCTGTTTTCCACTGCAAACCACAGGGAAATCCACGCTACTGTCGACCATAGGGATGTCCTTTCCACTGTCCACAATATTTCCGTCCTCTGAACTGTCCACAACAAGCATGTACATCCCACTGTCCACCACAGAAACGTCCTCTCCACTGTCCACCACAGAGAGGTCCTCCAAACTGTCCACCACAGGGACATCCTCTTGTGTACCACAAGGACATACTTACCACTGTCCACAAAAAGGTTGTCCTCAATAATTTCCACTACAGGGACGTCCTCACCACAGTCCACATCATGAATATCCTCCACACTGTAAACCACAGGGACATCCTATACATTGTCCACCACGGGGAGGTCCTCCCCACTGTCCACAACAGGAACATCCTTCTGCCTGTCCACCACAGTGATGTCCTTTTCACTGTACACCTCAGGGACATCTTCCTGTGCACAACAGGAATGTTCTTATCACTGTACACCGCAGAGATGTCCTCTGCACTCCCCACTACAAGGACATCCTTCACACTGTCCACCAAAGAGACATTCTCTTGTGCACCACAGGAACATTGTTCTTACTGTCTACAAGGCCGTCATCTGCACTGTCCACCACAGTGAAATCCTCTCAACTCTCCACCACAGTGACATCCTCCCAACTGTCTACAACAGGGATGTCCTCCCAACTATCAAACACAGTGAAGTTTTTCCCACTGTAAACAACAGGGACATCCTCCCCACTGGGCACAACAGGAATGTCTTAACCACTGTCCACCACAGAGATGTCCTCCGCACTCTCCATCATATGGACATCCTTCTGACTATGCACCACAAGGACATTCTCCAGTGTACCACAGTAACATTCTCCACACTCTCCACCACAGTGAAATCCTCCCCACTGTCCATCACAGGGAGGGCCTCCCCACTGTCTACAACAGGGATGTCCTTCCCACAATTCAAAACAGAAAGGTCCTCCCTGCTGCCCACCACAGGGATGTTTTTCCTTCTTTCCACCTCAGTGATATCCTCCCCTCAGACTATAAGAGTAATGTCCTTCACACTTTCCACCACAGGGACGTCCTCTCCACCTTCCACAAGAGGGTAATCCTTCACACTGTCCAACAAAAGTTATTTCCCAATGTCTACAACAGGGATGTCCTTCCCAAAGTCCACACCATATATGTCCTTCCAATGTCCAGCACAGGGAACTCCTTCCCACTGTCCACCACAGGGAAGTCCTCTCTACTGTCCACCACAGGGATGTCCTTTCCACTGTTCACCACAGGGATGTCCACAATAGGCATGTCCTTTTCACTCTCCAACACAGGGACCTCCTTCCCACTGTCTACCACAGGGAAGTCCTCTCTACTGTCCACCACAGTGATGTCCACCGCACTGCTCAAAACAGGCATGTCCTTCCCAATGCCCACCACAGAAAAATACACCCTGCTGTCCACAACAGGAAGATACTTCCTAATGTCCACCTCAATGATGTCCTTTCCTCTGTCCACCATAGGGATGTCATTCCCTCTGTCCACCACATGGTGGTCCTCCCCACTGTCCAACAGAAGGACATGCTTGCCACTGTAGAACACACGGAGGTCCTTCCCAATGTCCACAACATGTACATCCTTCCCACAGTCCACCAATTAAATGTCCTTCCAACTCTCCACCAAAGGGACCTTCTTTCCACTGTTCACCACAGAAAGGTCCTCTCTACTATCTACCACAAGGATGGCCTTATCACTATCTACCTAAGTGACGACCTCCCATCTCTCCACCAAAGGGACACTTTCCCACAGTCCACCAGAGGGAGGTCTTCCCCAATGTCCACCAGAGGGATATACTTTCCACTGTTCACCACAAGGAGGTGTTTCCCAATGTCTACAACAGGTATGTCCTTCCCACAGTCCATACCATATATGTCCTTCCAATGTCCACCACAGAAGCCTCCTTCTCACAGTCCACAACAGGGAAGTCCTCCCTAATGTCCACCACAGAGATGTCCTTTCCATTGTCCACAACAGTGATGTCCTTCGCCCTGTCCACAACAGGCATGTCCTTTCCATGATCCACCACAGGGACCTCCTTCCCACTGTACACCACAGGGATGTTCTCTCTACTGTTCACCACAGGGATGTCCTTTCCACTGTCCACCAAAGAGACGTCCTCTGCACTGTCCGCAACAATCATGTCCTTCCCACTGTCCACCAGAGAAAGGTACACCCTGCTCTCCACAACAGAAACGTACTTTCCAATGTC
Organism: Arvicanthis niloticus; assembly: GCF_011762505.2. Taxonomy (NCBI): domain Eukaryota; kingdom Metazoa; phylum Chordata; class Mammalia; order Rodentia; family Muridae; genus Arvicanthis; species Arvicanthis niloticus. Next base: position 1,413,155 of record NW_023044983.1, read on the forward strand.
CACTAAATGATGTCCTTTTCTCTGTCCACCACAGGGACGTCCTTCTCACTGTCCAGCACAAGGTGTTTCTACCCACTGTTCATGAGAGGGACATGCTTCCCACTGTCCACAACATGGAGGTCCTTCAAAATGTCCACAACATTTATGTCTTTCCCACAATCCACAACATAAATGTCCTCCCCACTGTCCAACACATGGACCTTATTCCCACTGTTCAACACAGAAAGGTCCTCTCTACTCTCCACCACGGGATGTCCTTAAAACTGTCCAAAACAGTGACATCCTCCCTACTGTCAACAACAGGGATGTTTTTCCCACTGTCCACCACTGAAAGGTACTCCCCACTGTCCACCACTGGAATGTACTTCCCACTGTCCACCTAAGTGACGTCCTCCCCTCTTTCCAAAAGAGGGACATTCTTCCCACAGTTCACCACTAAGAGGTCTTCCCCAATGTACACAACAGAGATGTTCTTCCCACAGTCCACAACATAAATGTACTTCCCACTGTCCACCACAGGGAGGTCCTCTCTATTGTCCATCAAAGTCATGACATTTACACTGTCTACCACAGGGACGTCCTCCCCACTATCCACAAGAGGGTCATCTGTCTCACTATCCACCAAAAGGTCTTTCCCAATGTCCACAACAGGGATATCTTTCCCACAGTCCACACAATATATGTCCTTCCAATGTCCACCACAGGGACATCCTTCCCACTGTCCATCACAGCAAAGTCCTCTCTACTGTCCACCACAGGAATGTACTTTCCACTGTTCACCACAAGGATGTCCTCCACACTGTACATAACAGGCATGTCCTTTCCACTCTCCACCACAGGGACCTCCTTCCCACTGTCCACCACAGGGAAGTCCTCTCTAATGTCCACCACAGGGATGTCCACTGCACTGTTCAGAGCAGGTATGGTCTTCCCACTGTCCACCACAGAAAGCTACACCCTGCTGTCCACAACAGTATTATACTTCCTAATATCTACCACAATGATGTCCTTTTCTCTGTCCACCACAGGGACGTCCTTCTCACTTTCCACCACATGGTGGTCCTCCCCACTCTCCACCAGAGTGACATGCTTGCCACTGTAGAACACACGGAGGCCCATCCCAATTTCCATAACATTTACTTCCTTCCCACAATCCACAACACAAATGTCCTTCCCACTTTTCACCACAGGGACCTTCTTTCCACTGTTCACCACAGAGAGGTCCTCTCTAGTATCTCTAGTATCCTCTCTACTATCACTTAGGTGAACACCTAAGTGATGACCTCCCCTCTCTCCACCAGAGGGAAATCCTTCCCACTGTCCACCACAGGGAGTTTCTCCCCAATGTCCACCAGAGGGACATTTTTCCCACTGTTCACAACAAGGAGGTCTTTCCCAGTGTCCACAACAGGGACGTTATTCCCATAGTCCACAACATATATGTACTTCCAATGTCCACCACAGAAACCTCCTTCTCACTGTCCACCACAGAGAAGTCCTCTCTACTGTCCACTACAGGAGTCCTTTCCACTGTCCACCACAGGGATGTCCTCCACACTGTCCACAACAGGCATGTCCTTTCCATGGTCCACCACAGTGACCTCCTTCCCACTGACCACTACAAAGATGTACTCTTTACTGTCCACCAGAGGGATGTTTTTTCCACTGTCCAACAAAGGGACATCCTCTGCACTGTCCACAACAGGGATGTCCTTCCAACTGTCCACCACAGAAAGGTACACACTGCTGTCCACAACAGGAACATACTTACCAATGTCCACTAAATGATGTCCTCTCCTAGGTACACCACAGATACATCCTTCGCACTGTCCATGACATGATGTTTCTCCCCACTGTCCATGAGAGGGACATGCTTCCCACTGTCTACCACATGGAGGTCCTTCCCAATGTCCACAACATGGACGTTCTTCTCACAATCCACAACACAAATGGCCTCCCCATGGTCCAACACATGGACATTCTTCCCACTGTTCACAACAGAAAGGTCCTCTTTACTGTCCACCACAGGGATGTCCTTACTTCTGTCTAAACAAGTGACATCCTTTCCAATGTCCACCACAGGGATGTCCTTCCCACTGTCTACCACAGGGATGTTCTTCCATCTGTCCACCAAAGTGACTTCCTTCCCACTGTCCACGAGAGTGACATCCTCCAAATTGTCCACCACAGTGAAATCCTTTTCACTGTTCACCACTGGGACATCCTACCCACTTTGCAAAACAGGGACATTTTCATGTGCACAACAGGGATATCCTCAACACTGTGCACCACAGGGACATCCTCCTTTGCACACCAGGGATGTCAGCAACACTCTCCACCCCAGAGATATCCTCTGCACCCTCCACGACAGGGACATCCTCCCCACTATCCACCAAAGAAACGTCTTTCCCACTATTCACAGCAGAGATGTCATCCCAAATGTCCCAAACAGAAAAGTCCTGTTCACTGTCCACCACAGGGATGTCCTCCTCCCTGTCCACCACAAAAATGTTCTCCCCACTGTCCACCAGAGAGATATCCTTCCCACTGTTCACCACAAGGAGGTCCTTCTCAATATCCACAACAGGGACTTCCTTCCCACTGTCCACAACGTAAATATTCTTCCCACTCATCACCACAGTGTATTTCTCTCTACTGTCCACCACAGAGATATACTTTCCACTGTCCAACAAAGGGACATTTTCCTTTGCACCAGAGAAACTTCCTCACCACTGTCCACCACAGAAACATCCTCACCAATGTCCACCACTGTGATGTCCTTTCCACTTTCCACCATGAGGAGGTCCTCTTCATTGTCCACCACAGAAACATCCTTTCCACTGTTCACCACAGGGACATCCTTCCAAATATCCATGAAAGGGAGGTCCTCACCACTGTCCACATCAGGGACATCCTTTCAACTGTCCAACACAGAAACATCCTCATCACTGTCTATTACAGGGACATCTTTACCACTGTCCACCCCAGAGAGGTCACACCTGCTGTCCACCACAGAGACTTCCTTCACACTGTCCACCACAGTAATGTACTCTCAGTTGTCCAAACAGAAACGTCCTCCCCACTGTCCACCACAGGGACATCCAAATTATTGTCTGACACAGGGAGAACCTCCCCACTGTCTACAATTTGGACTTTCTTCCAATTGTCCGCCACATGGACATCCTTCCACTGTCCACCAAAGGGACATCCTTCCCACTGTCCACAACACAGACATCTTCCCCACTGTCCTCCACATGGACGTCCTTCCCACTGTCCACCACAGGTACGTCATACCCCACAGTCCACCAGAGTGTGATCCTCCCCACTCTCCATCACAAGGACAACCTTATGTGCACATGAGGATTATCCTCACCATTGTGTACCACCTTGACATACTTTGCATTTTCCACCACAGAAACGTGCTTCCCACTGTCCACTAAAATGAGGTCCTCCCTGCTGTGCATCACATGGGCATCATCACCACTCTCAACCAAAGGAATGTCCTTCCCACTGTTCACCAGAGGGACACAAACCCCAATGTGCACAAAAGGGACATCTTTTTACTGTCCACAACAGGGATGTTCTTCCCACTGTCCACCAGAGAGAGGTAATCACTGCTCTTCACCACAAAGACAGTCTTCTCACTGTCCACCATAGAATGTCCTTTCCACTGTCTACCACAGGTACATTCTCTCCACTGTCCAAGAGAGAGATGTCCTTCCCATTGTACACCACAGAGAATTCCTTTTTGCTCTCCACAACAGGAACATTCTTCCCAATGTCCACCACAGAGATGTCCTCCACACTGTAGACCACAGAGATGTCCTTACTGCTGTCCATCACAAGGACATACTTCCCACTTTCCACCACAGAAACGTCCTCCTCACTGTCCACCAAAGTGATGTCCTCCCCACATTCCACCACAGAGATGTCCATCCCATTGTCCACAACAGAAATGTCATCGCAACTGTCCACCACAGGGATGTCCTTGGCATGGTCCACCAAACACATGTCCATCCCACTGTCCACTTCAGGGACATCCTCCTGTGTACTACAAAGACATCCTTACCACTGTCCACAACATGGTTGTCCTCAACAATATGCACTACAGGGAAGTCTTCACCTCCGTCCACCAAAAGAATATCCTCTGCACTGTAAACCACAGGGACATCCTACCCACTGTCCACCACAGGGATGTCCCCCCCTCTGTCCACCACAGGAACATCCTTCTGCCTGCTCACCACAGTGATGTCCCCCACATTGTCCTCCAAAGAAACATCCTTCCCACAAGGAAGTCATTTCAATGGTCCACCACAGGGAAGTAGTCTTCATTGTCCACCACAGGGATGTCCTTCCCACTGTAAACCACAGGGACATCCTCCTGTGCACAACAGGGATGTTGTTACCACTGTCCACCCCAGAGGTGTCCTCTGCACTCCCCACTACAAGGACATCCTTCTCACTGTCCACCAAAGAGACATTCTCTTGTGCACCACAGGAGCATTGTCCTTACTGTCCACCAGGCTGTCATCCACACTGTCTACCACAGTGAAATCCTCTCAACTCTCCAACACAGGGACATCCTCCCAACTGTTCACAACACGGATATCGTCCCAATTATCAAACACAGTGAAGTCCTTCCCACTGTAAACAACAGGGACATCCTCCCCACTACGCACCACAGGGACATACTCCTGTGCACAAAAGGGACGTCCTAACCCCTGTCCACCACAGATATGTCCTCCACACTCACCACCATATGGACATCCTTCCAGCTATGCACCACAGTGACATTCTCCAGTGCACCACAGTAACATCCTCCCCACTGTCCACCACAGGGATGTCCTTCCCACAATTCAAAACAGAAAGTTCCTCCCTGCTGTCCACCACAGGGAAGTCCTTCCCTCTGTTCTCCTCAGTGATATCCTCCCCTCAGACAATGACAGGGATGTCCTTCCCACTGTCTACCACAGGGACATCCCCCTCAGTGTCCACAAGAGGGTTATCAGTCCCACTGTCCACCAAAAGTAGGTCTTTCACAATGTCCACAACAGGGATGTCCTTTCCACAGTCCAGAACACATATGTCCTTCCAGTATCCACCATAGGGACCTTCTTCTCATTTTCCACCACAGGGAAGTCCTCTCTACTGTCCATCACAGGAATGTCTTTTCCACTGTCCACCATAGGTATGTCCTGCCCACTATCCACAACAGGCATGTCCTTTTCACTCTCGAACACAGGCACCTCCTTCCCACAGTGCACAACAGGGAAGTTCTCTCTACTGTCCACCACAGGGATTTTTTTCCACTCTCCACCACAGGGATGTCCATCACACTGTCCACAACAGCCATGTATTTACCACTGTCCACCACAGAAATGTACACCCTGCTGTCCACAACATACTTCCTAATGTCCATATCAATGATGTCCTTTCCTCTGTCAAACACAGGGACGTCCTTCCTATTCTCCACCACATGGTAGCCCTCCCCACTGTCCACCAGGGGGACATGCTTGCCACTGTAGAACACATGAAGGTCCTTCCCAATGTCCGCAAAATATATGTCCTTTCCACAGTCCACAACATAAATGTCCTTCCCACTCTCCACCACAGGGACCCTCTTCCCACGGTTCACCACAGAGAGGTCCTCTCTACTAACCAACACAAGGATGTCCTCACCACTGTCCAACTAAGTGACGACCGCCTCTCCCTCCACCACAGGGACATCCTTCCCACTGTCCAGCACAGGGAGTTCTTCGCCAATGTCCACCAGAGCGACATCCTTTTCACTCTCTACCACACGGAGGTCCTTCCCAATGTCCACAACATGGATGTCCTTTCCACAATATACAACATAAATGTCCTCCCCACTGTCCAACAGATGGACTTTCTTCCCACTGTTCACCACAGAAAAATCCTCTCTACTGTCCACCACAGGGATGTCCTTAACACTGTCCAAAACAATGACATCCTCCCCACTGTCCACAACAGGGATATCATTCCCACTGTCCACCACAGAAAGGTCCTCCCCACTGTCCACCACAGAGATGTCCTTTCCACTGTCCATCTAAGTGAAGTGCTCCCCTCTGTCTACAAGAGGGATATTCTTCCCACAGTTCACCACAAAGAGGTCTTTTCCTATGTTCACAACAGAGATGTTCTTCCTACAGTCCACAACATAAATGTCCTTTCCACTGTCTACCTCAGGGAACTCCTTCCCACTGTCCACCACAGGGAGGTTCTCTACCATCCATCAAAGTGATGTCCTTTCCACTCTCCACCACTGGAACGTCCTCCGCACTGTCTACAACAGAGATGTTCTTTCCACTGTCCAGGGACATTGCTCTGTGCACAACAGGGATGTGCTCACCACTGTGCACCACAGGGAAATCCTCCTTTGCACACTAGGGATGTCAGCAACACTCTCCACCCCAGAGACGACCTCTACACTCTCCATGACAGGGACATCCTCCGCACTCTCCACAAAAGTAACATCTTTCCCGCTATTCCCCACAGGGATGTCATCACAAATGTCCAACACAGAAAAGTCCTCTTGACAGTGCACCACAGGGATGTCCTTCCCCCTGTCCACCACAGGGATGTCCTCATCACTGTCCACCAGAGGGATATCCTTCCCACTGTTCACCACAAGGAGGTCCTTCCTAATATCGACAACAGGGATTTCCTTCCCACTGTGCACAACATAAATGTTCTTCCCACTGTCCATCACAGTGTATTATTTGCTACTGTCAACCACAGACATGTACTTTTAACTGTCCTCCAAAGGGATGTTTTCCTTTGTACCAGAGAAACTTCCTCACCACTGTCCACCACAGAGTCGTCCTCACCACTGTCCACCATTATGACGTCCTTTCCACTTTCCACAATGAGGTGGTCCTCTCCACTGTCCACCACAGAAATATCCTTTCCACTGTTCACCACAGGGACATCCTTACCAATATCCATGACAGTGAGGTCCTCACAACTGTCCAAAACAGGGACTTCCTTCACAATGTCCACCAGAGTAACGTCCTCTCAGTTGTCCAAAAGAGAAACATCCTGCCTTCTGTCCACCACAGGGACGTCCTACTTACTGTCCACCATAGGAAGAACCTTCCCACTGTCTACAACTGGGAAGTACTTCCCATTGTCCACGACATGGACATCCTTTCGCTGTCCACAAAAAGGACTGCCTTCCCAATGTTTACCACAGGGACATTTCCTAACTCTCCACTACACAAATATGTTCCCAACTGTCCACTACAGAAATATCCATCCCACTGTACACAACAAGGACGTACTCCCCACTGTCCTCCACAAGGACGTCCATCCCAAAGTCCACAACAGAAAGGTCCTACCCACAGTCCACCACAGGGAAATCCTCCCAACTGTCCACCCTTAGGAGTTCCTCCCCACAGTCCACCACAGAGACATCCTACTAACTGTCCACCCCAAGGAGTTCCTCCCCACAGTCCACCACAGGGACATCCTTCCCACTGTCCACAACATGGATATCCTCCCCACTATTCACCACATGCACATGCTTTCCACTGTACACAACAGGTATGTCCTACACCACAGTCCACCAGAGTGTGGTCCTTTTTATTGTCTACCACAAGAACATCCTCATGTGCACAACAAGGATGTCCTCACCACTATGAACCACAGGGACATACCCCACAGCATCATCCTTCCCACTGTCCACCAAATTGAGTTCCTCACTGCTGTCCACCACAGGGGCATTCTTACCACTGTCCACCACAGTGTCGTCCTCACCACTGTCCACCACACGGATATCATTCCAACTGTTCACCAGAGGGACATCTTCCCCAATGTGTACAAAAGGGACATCCTTTTACTGTCCACTAGAGGGATGTCCTTCCCACTGCCCACCACAGAGATGTCCTCCCTGCTCTCCACCACAGAGACAGTCTTCCCACTGTCCACCATAGAACGTCCTTTCCACTGTCCACCACAGGTACATCCTCTCCACTGTCCACCAGAAGAATGTCCTTCCCATTGTACATCACAGAGAGGTCTTTTAAGCTGTCCACCACAGGGACATTCTTTCCACTGTCCACCACAGAGATGTCCTTCACACTGTCCACCACTAGGATGTCCTCCCCACTTTAAGCAGGGATGTCCTCCCCACAGTCCACCACAGAGACAACCTAAACATGTCCACCACAGGGAGGTCTTCCCCAGTGTACACCATAGGGACATACTCCACTTGTCCACAACATAGACATCCTTCACTGTCCACAAAAAGGACATTATTCACACAGTTTACCACAGGGATGTCCTATGAACTGTCCACTACAGGGATGTTCTACACACTTTTCACCACAGGGAAGTCCACCCAACTGTCCACCACAGGGATTTTCTCCCCACTATACATCAGAGAGAGTTCATCCCCACTGTCCACCAGAGGGATGTCATCCTGTGTACAACAAGGACATCTATAAAACTGTCCACCACAAAGAACCCAGAGGAAGCAGGGATTCTAGGCGATTGAACTCAGGCAGTATCTTAGGTAAGCAGACAGCAGGGCCCACCATAAACAGGGAGTAACTGGGAACCAAAAGGACCCAGGAAATCACTCCCAGCTCAGAACACTGGTTCTTTCCGGTCTGGGCCAGAGCACTGAGCAGATCTTGGGTGGCAGCTCTGCCCCCAACATCCAAGAACCCAGAGGAAGCAGGGATCCCAGGCACTCGAACTCAGGCAGTATCTTAAGTAAGCAGACAGCAGGGCCCACCATAAACAGGGAGTAACTGGGAACCAAAAGGACCCAGGAAGTCACTCCCAGTCCGGAACACAGGTTCCTTCCGGTCTGGGCCAGAGCACTGAGCAGATCTTGGGTGGCAGCTCTGTCCCCAACCTCCAAGAACCCAGAGGAAGCAGGGATCCCAGGCGCTCTAACTTGGACAGAGTTTTAGAAACTAGTTCTCAGATCTGAGGCCTGGATCAGACCTCTGCCAGGTCTGCTGTTGTGTGTACCCCGGATTCCACCTGAGACACACTGGAAGGTCCACTCAATCCAAAGCCACAGAGGAACAAATGAACTCAGAGCTTCAAACAACATATCCTGAAATATTTTAGAGGAGACACTGCACCCAGAACAGCAGACACCTAGCTGGACTACTACCTTGGAGGCACCATATCCTGAGGCATCCTAGAGGTACCACTGTAATCAGTGCAGCTGGAAAAGATCACAGAGACATCTGGACCCCTAGGAGGTCAGACACAAGCTAGATAACTAGAAAGACAGGCTTCAGTCAGAGATAGTAAGTACAGGCAGCACTAGAGTTAACCAGATGGCAAAAGGCAAGAGCAAGAACGTAAGCAAGAGAAACCAAAGTTACATGGCATCATCAGAACCCAGCTCCCCCATCAGAGCAAGCCCTGAACACCCCACCACACCAGAAAAGCAGGAATCAGAATTAAAATCACTTCTCATGATGATGATAGAAGGCTTTAAGAAAGACATAAATAACACTCTCAAAGAACTTAAGGAGAGCACTGGTAGACAGATAGAAACCCTTAAAGAGGAAACACAAAAATCCCTTAAGGAATTGCAAGAAAATGCAACCAAACAGGAAAAGGAATTAAACAGAACCATGCAGGATCTAAAAATGGAAGTAGAAACAATAAAGAAATCACAAAGGGACAATACCCTGGAGATAGAAAACCTAAAAAAAAAAGACCAGGAGTCATAGACACAAGTATCACCAACAGAATACAAGAGATTGAAGAGAGAATCTCATGAGCAGAAGATACCATGGAAAACATTGACACAACTGTCAAAGAAAATGCAAAATACAAAAAGCTATTAACCCAAAATATACAAGAAATCCAAGACACAATGAGAAGGCCAAACCTAAGGATAATAGGTATAGATGAGGAGGAAGACTCCCAACTAAAAGGACCAGTAAATATCCTCAACAAAATTATAGAGGAAAACTTCCCTAACCTAAAGAAAGAGATGTCCATAAATATACAAGAAGCTTACAGAACTCCAAATAGTTTAGACCAGAAAAGAAATACTTCCCATCATATAATAGTCAAAACATCAAATGTACAAAACAAAGAAAAAATACTAAAAGCAGTAAGGGAAAAAGGCAAAGTAACATATAAAGGCAGACCTATAAGAATTACACCAGACTTCTCACCAGAGACCATTTTATCTGACCAGAAGATCCTGGACCGATATCATACAGACCCTAAGAGAACACAAATGCCAGCCCAGACTACTATACCCAGCAAAACTCTCAATCATTATTGATGGAGAAACCAAAATATTCCATGACAAATCCAAATTTACACAGTATCTCAACACAAATCCAGCACTTCAAAGAATAATTGGTGGAAAACTCCAACACAAGGAGGGAAACTACAACCTAGAAAAAGCAAGAAAGTAATCTTCCAAAAACCCCAAAAGAAGATAGTTATACAAACATATCTCCACGGATGTTAGCCCAAAAGCTTGGATTAGCGAAGACTCAACCCTCAGACCACATGAAGCTCATGAAGAAGTAAGACCACGAGGGGATGCCTCAGTTCTACTTAGAACAAGAAACAAAAATGCTCAAGGGAGCAAATAGGGAAACAAAACATGGAACAGAAACTGAAGGAGGGGCCATCAGGAGACCATTCCACCTGGGTATTTACCCCATGTACAGCCACCTAATCTAAACACTATTGTGGATGGCTGGAAGTGCATAATGTGAGGAACATGATATAGCTGTCTCTTTAGAGGTCAGCCAAAGACTAACACACTCAGAGGACAATGTTCACAATTAACCACTGATATGATCAGGGGCTTCCCAATGGAGAACTTAGTGAGAGGACTGAAGGAGCAGAAAGGGTTATTGACCCCAGGTGGAAAGCAACAATACCAAACAACCAGAGCCCCCCAGGGTCTAAACCACCAGCCTGGGAACACATAGGGAGGGACCCAAGACTCCAGAGGTATATGTAGGGGAAGATGGCCTTGTCGGACATAGGTGGCAGAGGAGTTACTTGGTCCCATAAAAAAATGAACACACAGTGGGGGGAGGGAATGTGAGGGCGGGGAGGGGATAGTGAGGGAGTTTAGGTGCAGTCACTACCTCATAGAAGCATGAGGAGGGGGATGGTATAGGAGGTTTCTGGGTGGTGGGAGGAAGTAGGCTAAGGGGATAAAATCTGAAACATAAATACTACAACCAATTTTAACAAGCAGGAAAAAAAGTCTTCAGAACCAACATCTTTTAAAAAAAATGTCAGCCCCCTGGGGTGGGAAATTTTTTTTGATACTAAAACTTGTTCTGAGAATTGTATATTGCAGAATACACAGCCTTGGTGTATCTACTCATCAAGCATACTGAGCAGACCTGCCCAAACCTCTGATGTCCTGGAATTCCATCTGGATTTAGTGAAGACACAGCATCAGAGGCTTATCAACTTACTCTTCCCCCCACCCCTCTTCTAAAATCTCAACGCCCTTAATCAGCTTGAAGAAGTTAAAGAAGAGTCAGAGTACCTATTCCCTGAGCTTGGGGACTAATGTGGTTAATAATGGTCTGTCTTTCTAGGGACAAGTAGTGGTTTTGTTGGAACAGGGGGGATTAGCTAGGACTTATTGCATAGCCATAACCTATTGGTAGAAATCTGTATAATTATTATCAAGATGAAGTTATAATTTCTTAAATGGTACAAAATTTACTTTGATCTCAAATTTAAGGTTTTCATTGGTAGGAACCTCTTATTAATATAAAAATGAGATGAATATTGATATGCTCATGAGCATTGTGCCTGTATAACACATTTAGGAATACAATGCCTAGACCCAGCCCTTTTTTAACCTTTTTAACTGATTTGGGATGGTTAACCTATGAGTTAAGGGACTATAGCAAATTCATATTTTTGAGTTTATTTTTAGGGGGTTTTCCATATTTTATTTAGAAATAGCTGAGAGGAGTGAACAGACAACAGTCCAGGTTACCTTACATGGATAGTTGGTTTTCAAAACATCAGAAGTCCATAGAACTGATGCTACAAATATTTATATATTAATGTTCATATTGATTAGAGACCTGTCTGCTCCTGACAGCTTCCTGTCATGGATTCTAAGAAGAAATTGAGCATCCTTGGAGTTACTCCAGTTGTGTGGTAACAGCCACTAGGCAAGAATTGCCTCTCTCCATCTACAGACAAATTACTGTCCAGAAAAGGACACACATGCAGAATAGTCGACTGATTATATCTGCCTAGACAGAGTAATCAGTCCTTAATAATCCTGCATCACCAAGGTCTGTCAGATGATTCTGGGCCAGAAGGCTGAAGATTTGATGCTCCAACGTTCGGTAGTATAGGGGCTTTTCAGGTGTTCAGAGGTCTCTATAAATTGGCTAAGTTTTAGAAGCTATGCTTTGTGCTTCCCACAATTATAGTTAACTCAGTCATTCTGGATTTCTGATGGCGTTGAAAACTTATAGCTATTTACCATAAGAGAAAAGATTTGAGTGGATGGTCGTCAGCTGACATTCATCCTAAAGCCAGGTTCAGAACTAAATGTTTTAGTTAGGATAGATGACAGAGGTGCTGGTTAGTCAACAAAAGGATGGATGGGGTATTAAGACTATCTTGTACCTCACTGGTACAAATTGGCATAATTATGCTCTAATTGTATTTTGAGAGAAAAGTTTCATTTTAACAGGAAGGGTGATGTGTAGGAGGAGCTAAGGTAGGAGGAGTACTAAGAGGAAGAAAAGGAGTAAGAAGAGGAGAAGAAGAAGGAAAGGAGAAGCTAGGTGATGAAAGAGAGAAAGAGGGGGGAGACAGGGAGACAGATATTCATGTATCTCCACCAGTCAAAGATAGTTGTTATATCTAGGTTGGTCAGTGGGTTACACCTCTGATTGAACAATTCCAAACTTATAATGCTTATGATTAACATTATTTTTTAAAAAAAAAATGTATAAATGCAAAAAGGAAAAGTGGGCATGGGATAGGGGTTTTCTAAAGGGGGGAATGGGGAAAGGGGATGGCATCTGAAGTGTAAATAAAATATCTAAAAAAAACTGTCCACCACAGGGTCATCTTCACCAATGTCCAGCACAGTGACGTCCTACAGACTGTCCAAAATGGGATATCCTCCCAAATGTTCACTACAGAGTGGACCTCCCCACAGTCCACCACATGTACGTCTTTCACACTGTCCACCAAAAGGACATCCTCCCCACTTTGCACCACAGTGACATTCCCCTATGCACAACAGGGATGTTCTCCCAACTGTGCACTACAGGAATATTCTTTCCACTCTCTACAACTGTGATGTCCTTCCCACTGTCGACCACACAGATTTTCTATCTGCTGTCCACCAGAGGGACATTTCTCCCAATTTCCACCACAGATACATCCTCTCCACTGCCCACCAAAGGGATGTTCTCCTCACATTCCTTCACAGAGACGTCCATCCCACTGTCTGCAACAGAAATATCCTCCCCCACCACAGGAGGTCTTCCCAACTGTTCAGCACAGGGAAGTCCTTTCCACACTCAACCAAACAGATATACTTCCCACTGTTCACCACAGGGACATCCTCCTGTGTACCACAAGGACATCCTTACCACTGACCACAACTTGTTTGTCCTCAACAATATGCACTACAGGGAAATCCTCACTGCCTTCTACGACAGAAATATCCTCTGCACTGTAAACCACAGGGACATCCTACACTTTGTCCAACACTGAGAGTTCCTTCCCACTGTCCACAACAGAAAAAATACTTCTGGCTGTCCACCACAGTGATATCCTCCCCACTGTACATCTCAGGGACATCCTCCTGTGCACAACAGGGATGTCCTTACCACTATACACCCCAGAGATGTCTTCTGCCCTCCCTACTACATGGACATCTTTCGCACTGTCCACCAAAGAGACATTCTCTTGTGTACCACAGGAACATTGTTCTTACTGTCTACAAGCCCGTCATTTGCACTGTTCACCACAGTAAAATCCTTTCAACTCTCCACCACAGTGACATCCTGCCAAATGTCTACAACAGGAATGTCCTCCCAACTATTAAACCCAGTGAAGTCCTTCTTACTGTAAACAACAGGTACATCCTCCCCACTGGGCAAAAGAGGGATGTCCTAACCACTGTCCATGACAGAGATGTCCTCAGGACTCTCCACCATATGGACATCCTTCCAACTATGCACCACACGGACATTCTTCAGTGCACTACAGTAACATCCATCCCACTGTCCACCACAGTGAAATTCTCCACACTGTACACAACAGGGTTGTTCTCACCACTGTCTACCACAGGGATGTTCTTCCCACTGTCCATCAAAGGGGCATCCTTCCCACTTTCGAAAACAGTGCCGTCCTTACCCATTGTCCACCACAGGGACATCCTTCCCACTGTCCCACATAGAGAGGTCCAACCCACTGTCCACTACAGGTACATCATACCCACTTTCCACCAAAGGGATGTCCTTCCCACTGTACACCACAGGGACATCCTCCAAATTGGTCACCACTGTGACATCCTTCCCTCGTCTACCACAGAGACATAAACCCCACTGTCCACCACATGGATGATTCCCCACTCTCCACCACAGGGTTGTCCACATCAATGTCCACAACTGGGGTGTTATTTCCCACTGTTCAAGACAGGAACGTCCTCCCTACTGTGCACCACAGGAAAAATCTCTTGTTCTCAACACGGATGTCCTCATGACTGTGCACCACAGGGACATCTTCCAGGGCACATCAGGGATGTTGTCACTGCTCTCCACCCCAGAGATGTCCTCTGCACACTTCACAACAGGGAAATCCTTCCTACAGTCCCACAAGAGACATTCTCCTCTGCACCACAGGAATGTTCTCACCACTGTTCACCACAGAGATGTCAACCACTCTGTCCAACACAGGGATGTCCTCACCACTGTCCACTAGAGAGATATGCTTTCCACTGTTCAACACAAGGAGGTCATTTCCAATATTGACAACAGGGACTTCCTCCCCACTGTCCAAAACATAAATGTTCTTCCCACTGTCCACCACAGTGTGTTTCTCTCTACTGTCCACCACAGAGATGTACTTTCCACTGTCAACCAAAAGGACGTTGTCCTTTGCACCAGAGAAACTTCCTCGCCACTGTCCACCACAGAAACGTCCTCACCACTATCCACAACTGTGACTTCCTTTCCACTTTCCACCATGAGGAGGTCCTCTCCACTGTCCACCACAGAAACATCCTTTCCACTGTTCACCACAGGAATGTTCTTCCCAATATCCATGACAGAGAGGTCCTCACCACTTTCCACAAAAGGGACATCATTTCCACTGTCCATCACAGAAATATCCTCATCACTGTCCATCACAGGGACATCTTTACCACTGTCCAGCACAGAGAGGTACTCCCTGCTGTCAACTACAGGGACATCCTTCACACTGTCCACCACAGTACCATCCTCTCAGTTGTCCAAAACAGAAACATCCTTCCCACTGTCCACCACAGGAACATCCTACTTACTGTCCACCACAGGGAGAACCTCCCCACTGTCTACAACAGGGATGTTGATCCCAATGTCCACCACATGGACATCCTTTCGCTGTCCACAAAAAAGGCCTTCCTTCCCACAGTTTACCACAGGGCCATCTTCCTAACTGTCCACCACACAAATATGTTCCCAACTATGCTTCCCACTTTCCACCACATGGACATCCTTCCCACTGTCCACTGCAGGGACATCCTACCAATCACTACAACAGAGTGTGGTACTCCCCACTGTCCACCACAAGGACAACCTACTGTGCAGAACAGGGATGTCCTCACCACTGTGCACCACAGGGACAAACTTTCCATTGTACACCAAAGAGATGTCCTTCCCACTGTCCACCAAAGTGAGGTCCTCCCCGCTGTCCACAACATGGATGTCCTACCCACTGTAAACCAAAGAAATGTCCTTCCCACAATCCACCACAGAGACGTCCTTCCAACTGTCGACTACATGGACTTCCACCCCACTGTCCACCACAGGCAGGTCCTCCCCACCCTCCACCACAGAGTGGTCCTCCCCGTAGTCCACCACACGGATATCCTCCACAGTGTAATCCACAGTGATGTCCTCTTCAGTTTGCACTACTTTGAATTACTCACCACTCTATACCACAGGGATGTCCTTGCCAATGACCACCTCAGTGACTTCCTCCCCTCTTTCCATCACAGGGACATCCTACCCACTCTCAACCACAGAAAGTATCTCTCTGCTGTCCACCACAGGGAAATCCTTCCCACTGTTCACCACAGGAACATCCTTTCCACTGTGCACCACAGGGACTTTCTTCTGTGCATAACAGAAATGTTCTTACCACTGTCCATCCCAGAGATGTCCTCTGCACTCTCCACTCCAGGGAAATCCTTCCCACTGTCCACCAAAGTGATGCTTTCTTGTGCACCACAGGAACTTCCTCTCCACTGTCCACAAGGCCATCATCCCCACTGTCCACCTCAGTGAAAT
Organism: Arvicanthis niloticus; assembly: GCF_011762505.2. Lineage (NCBI taxonomy): Eukaryota > Metazoa > Chordata > Mammalia > Rodentia > Muridae > Arvicanthis > Arvicanthis niloticus. Next base: position 1,429,672 of record NW_023044983.1, read on the forward strand.
TCTCTCACCAATGTCCATCGCAGAGACGTACTTTCCACAGTACACCACAGGGATTTCCTCCCAACTGTCAGACACAGGGAAGTCCTTCCCACTGTGCACCACAGGGACATCCTCCTGTGCACAACAGGGATGTCCTCACAAATGTGCATCACAGGGACACCTTCCAGTGTACACCATAGTTGTCTTCACCACTGTCCACCCCAGAGATGTCCTCTGCAGTCTCCAAAATAGGGACATCCTTCCCATGGTCCACAAAAATAACATTTTCCTGTGCACCACAGAAATGTTCTCACCCTTTCCACCACAAGGATGTCCTCATCACTTTCCAGCACAGGGATGTCCTTACCACTGTCCACCACAAGGACATCCTCCACACTGTTCACAACAGCGAAGTCCTCTCCACTCTCCACACAAAGATATCCTTCCCACTGTCCACCACAGGGATGTCCTTCTCACTTTCTACCACAGGGACAACCTCCTCATTGTCCACAAGATTGTCATCCTTCCCACTGTCCACCAAAAGGTTTTTCCCAATGTCCACAACAGGGACACCCTTCCCACAGTCCACACCATATATGTCCTTACAATGTCCACCACAGGGACTTTCTTCTCACTATCCACAACAGGGAATTCCTATCTACTGTCCACCACAGGGATGTCCTTCTGCACTGTCCACAACAGGCATGTCCTTCCCACTGTTTACCACAGAAATTTACACCCTACTGTCCAAAACAGGAATGTACTTCCCAATGTCCACGAAATGATGTCTTTTCCTCTGTCCACCACAAAGACGTTCTTCCTACTGTCCATCACATGGTGGTCCTTCCCACACTCCATGAGAGGGACATGCATCCTACTGTCCACTACACGGAGATCCTTCCAAATGTCAACAACATGGACGTCCTTTCACAATCCACAACATAAATGTCCTCCCCTCTGTCCAACACATGGACCGTTTTCCCACTGTTTACCACAGAAAGGTTCTCTCTACTGTCCACAACAGGGATGTTCTTACCACTGTCCAAACCAGTGACATCCTCCCCACTGTCCACAACAGGGATGTCCTTACCACTGTCCAACACACAAAGGTCCTCCCCACTGTCCACCACAAAGATATCCTTCCCACAATCCACCTAAGGGTCGTTCTTCCCTTTGTATAAAAGAGTCACATTTTTCCCACATTTCACCACAAGGAGGTCTTTCCAATGTCCACAACAGAGATGTTCATCCCACAGTCCACAACATAAATGTCCTTAACACTGTCCACCACTGGGACCTCCTTACCACTGTCCACCAGTGGGACGTCTTTCCCAGTGTCCACCACAGGAATGTACTACCCATTGTCCACCATGGGGACGTCCTACCCACTGTCTACCACAGGGAATTCCTCGCCAATCTCCACCACAGGTAGCTCCTCTCCACTGTCCACACCACGGACATCATTTCAACTGTCCACCACAGAAATTTCCTCCCCAATGCCCACCATAGGGACATCCTCCCCACTGACAAACACAAGGACGTATTTCAGACAGTCCACCATAGAGAAATCCTCCCTGTTGTCTTCCAAAGGGACGTCCTTCCCACTGTCCACCACAGGGAAATCCTCCAAATTGTCCTCCACCATGACATCCTTTTCACTGTTCACCACTGGGATATCCTACCCACTTTGCACAACAGGGACATTTTCCTGTGCACAACAGGAATATCCTCAGCACTGTGCACCACAGGGACATCTTACTTTGCACATCAGGGATGTCAAAAACACTCTCAACCTCAGAGATGTCCTCTGCACTCTCCAAGACAGGGACATCCTCCCCACTATCCACCAAAGAAACGACTTTTCCACTATTCAACACAGGGATGTCATCCCAAAGGTCCAACACAGAAAAGTTCTCTTCACTGTCCACCATAGGGATATCCTTCCCCCTGTCCACCACAGGGATGTCCTCCCCACTATCCACCAGATGAATATCCTTCCCACTGTTCACCACAAGGAGGTCCTTCCCAATATCCACAACAGGGACTTCCTTCCCACTGTCTACAATATAAATATTCTTCCCACTGTCCACCACAGTGTGTTTCTCTCTACTGTCCACCACAGAGATGTACTTTCCACTGTCCACCAAAGGGACCTTTTTCCTTGCACCAGAAAAATTTCCTAACCACTGTCCACCACAGAAACGTCCTCACCACTGTTTTCCACTGTGATGTCCTTTCCACTTTCCACCATGGGGAGGTCCTCTCCACTGTCCACCACAGAAACATTCTTTCCACTGTTCCCAATATCCATGACAGGGATGTCCTCACCACTGTCCACAACATGGATGTCCTTTCCACTGTCCACCAGAGAGATATACTTTTCACTGTGTATCACAGAGACATCCTTACCACTGTCCACCCCAGAGAAGTCATCCCTGCAGTCCACCACAGGGATGTCCTTCACTCTGTCCACCACAGTAATGTCCTCTCAGTTGTCCAAAACAGAAATGTTCACCCCACTGTCCACAACAAAGACATCCTCTGTTGCACAACAAGGATGTCCTCACCACTGTGCACCATAGGGGCATCTTTACAACTGTCCACCACAGTGTCGTCCTCACCACTGTCCACCCCAGAGATGTCTTCTGCACTCCTCACTACAAGGACATCCTTCTCACTGTCCACCAAAGAGACATTCTCTTGTACACAACAGGAGCTTTGTCCTTACTGTCCACAAGACTGTCATCCACAAACTCCACCATTGTGAAATCCTCCCAACTCTCCAACACAGGGACATCCTCCCAACTCTCCACAACACAGATGTCCTCCCAACTGTCAAACACAGCGAAGTCCTTCCCACTGTAAACAACAGGGACATCCTCCCCACTGTGCACCACAGGGACATCCTCCTGTGCACAACAGGGATTTCCTAACCACTGTCCACCACGGAAATGTCCTCCGCACTCTCCACCATATGGACATCCTTCCAACTATGCACCACAGGGACATTCTCCAGTGCACCACAGTAACATCCTCCACACTGTCCATCACAGTGAAATCTTCTCCACTGTTCACCACTTGGATGTCCTCCTCACTATCTACAACAAGGATATCCTTCCCAATATTCACACCTGAAAGGTCCTCCCTGCAGTCCACCAAAAGGACGTCCTTCCCACTGTCCACTTCAGTGATATCCTCTCCTCAGATCCTAACAGGGAAGTCATTCCCAATGTCCACTACAAAGAGGTCTTTCCCAAAATCCACAACAAAGATGTCCTTCCCACTGTCCACCACAGGGAAGTCCTCTCTACTGTCCACCACAGGGATGTCGATTCCACTGGCCACCACATTGACGTCCTCTGAACTGTCCACAACAAACATGTACCTCCCACTGTCCACCACAGGGAGGTCCTCCCAACTGTCTACAGTAAGGACCACCTTTCCATTGTTCATCAAGGAGATGTACTTCCCACTGTCCAACATAGGGACATCCTCCTTTGTAACACAAGGGCATTCTTACCACTGTCCACAACATGGTTGTCCTCACCAATGTCCACTATAGGGAGATCCTCACCACTGTCCAAAACCTGAATATCCTCCACACTGTAAACCACAGGGATATCCTGCATATTGTCCACCACAGGGAGGTCCTCCCCACTCTCCACAACAGGAACAATCTTCTGCCTGTCTACCACAGTGATATCCTCGACACTGTACACCTCAGTAAAATCCTCCTGTGCACATCAGGGATATTCTTACCACTGTACACTCCATAGATGTCCTCTGCATTTCCCACTACAAGGACATCCTTCTCACTGTCCACCAAAGAGACATTCTCATGTGCACCTCAGGAACGTTTTTCTTAATGTCTACAAGCCCTTCATCTGCACTGTTCACCACAATGAAATCCTCTCAACTCTACACCACAGTGACATCCTCACAACTGTCCACAACAGGGATGTCCTCCAAACTATCAAACACAATAAAGTCCTTACCAATGTAAACAACAGGGACATCCTCCCCACTGGGAACAACAGGGATATCCTGACCACTGTCCAACACAGCGATATCCTCCTCACTCTCCACCATATGAACATTCTTTGGGCTATGCACCACAAGGACATTCTCCATTTCAGCACAGTAACATCCTCCCCACTGTCCACCACAGTGAAATCCTCCCTACTGGCCACCACAAGGATGTCCTCCCCACTGTCCACCACAGGGATGTCCTCCCCACTGTCTACAACAGGGATGTCCTTCCCACAATTAAAAACAGTCAGGTCCTCTCTGGTGTCCGCCACAGGGACGTCCTTCCCTCTGTCCACCTCAGTGATCTTCTTCCCTCAAACCATAACAGGGATGTCTTTCTCAAATTCCACCACAGGGACGTCCTCCCAAATGTCCACAAGAGGGTCATCCTTCCCACTGTCCACCAAAAGGTCTTTCCCAATGTCAAAAACAGGGAAGTCCTTCCCACAGTCCACACCATATATTTCCTTCCAATGTCTTCCACAGGGACCTCCTTCCCACTGTCCACCACAGGGAAGTCCTCTCTACTGTCCACCACAGGGATGTCCTTTCCAATGTTCATCACAGGTATGTCCTCCGCACTATCCACAATAGGCATGACCTTATCAGTCTCCACCACAGGGAACTCCTTCTCACTGTCCACCACAAGATGTCTTTCCACTGTCCACCACAGGGATTTCCACCACAGTGTCCACAACAGGCATGTCCTTTCCACTTTCCACCACAGAAAGTACACTCTGCTGTCCACAACAGGAACGTACTTCCTAATATCCACCTCAATGATGTCCTTTCCTCTGTCAACCACAGGGACATCCTTCCCACAGTCCACCACATGGTGGTCCTCCCCACTTCCACCAGAGGGACATGCTTGCCTCTGTAGAGCACATAGGGGTTCTTCTCAATGTCCACAACATGTATGTCCTTCCCACAATCAATAACATAAATGCCCTTTACAATCTCTACCACAGGGAGCTTCTTCCCACTGTTCACAACAGAGAAGTCCTCTCTACTATCCACCACAGGGATGTCCTTACCATTGCCCACCTAAGTGACGACCTCCCCTCTTTCCAACACAGGGACATCCTTCCCACAGTCCACCACAGGGAGTTCCTCCCCAATGTCCACCAGAGGGACATCCTTCCCACTGTTCACCACAAGGAGGTCTTTCCCAATGTCCACAACAGGGACGTCTATCCCACTGTCCACAACATATATGTCCTTCCAATGTCCTCCACAGGGACATCCTTCTCACTGTCCACCACAGGGAATTCCTCTCTACTGTCCACCACAGGGGTGTCCTTTCCACTGTCTACCAAAGGGATGTCCTCTGCACTGTCCAAAACAGGCATGTCCTTTCCATGATCCTCCACAGGGACCTCCTTTTCACTGTGCACCACAGGGAAGTCCTCCCTACTGTCCACCACAGGGATGTCTTTTCCACTCTCCAACAAATGGACGTCCTCTGCATTGTCCACAACAAGCAGGTCCTTCCCACAGACCACCACAGAAAGTTACACTGTGCTGTCCACAACAGTAAAGTACTTCCCAATGTCCACTAAATGATGTCCTCTCCTATGTCCACCACAAAGACATCCGTCCCACTGTCCACCACTTGGTGTTTCTCCCCACTGTCCGTGAGAGGGACATGATTCCTACTCTCCATCACAAATAGATCCTTCTCAATGTCCACAACATGGATGTCCTTCACACTATCTACAACATAAATGTACTCCCCACTGTCCAACACATGGACCTTCTTCCCACTGTTAAACACAGAAAGATCCTCTCTACTGTCCACTACAGAAATGTCCATATCACTGTCCAAACCAGTGGTATCCTTCCCACTGTCCACCACAGAAAGGTTCTCCCCACTATCCACCACAGGGATGTCATTCCCACTGTACACTTAAGTGACGTTCTACCCTCTGTCCACAAGAGGGACATTCTTCCCACAGTTCACCACAAGGATGTCTTTCTCAATGTCCACAATAGAGATGTTCTTCCCAAAGTCTACAACATAAATATCCTTCCCACTGTCCACCACAAGGACCTCCTTCCCACTCTCCACCACAGGGAGTTCCTCTCTACTGTCCATCAAAGTGATGTTCTTTCCACTGTCCACCACAGGGACGTCCTCCCCATTGTCCAAAACAGGTATGTTCTTTCCACTGTCCATCACAGCGACGTCCTCCACACTGTGCACCACAGGGACATCCTCCCAACTGTCCACCTAAGGAGTTCCTTCCCCACAGTCCACCACAGGGAAATCCTTCCCACTTCTCACCAAATGGACATCCTTCACACTGTCCACAACACAGACATCTTCCTCACTGTCCACCACATGGACATTCTTCCCACTGTTCACCACAGGGACGTCTTACCCCACAGTCCACAAAAATGTGGTCCTCCCCACTGTCCACCACAAGTACTTCCTCCTATGCACAACAGGGATGTCCTCACCACTGTGCACCACAGGGAAGTACTTTGCATTGTCCACCGCAGGGACGTATTTTCCACTGTCCACCAATGTGACGTTCTCCCTGCTGTCCACGACAGGGGCATCCTTACCACTGTCCACCACAGGGATTTCCTCCCAAATATCCACCCGACAGACATCCTTAACACTGTACACCACAAGGAGGTCTTTCCCAATGTCCACAACAGGGACATCCTTCCCACAGTCCACAACATATATGTCCTTCCAATGTCCAACACAGGGACCTCCTACTCAGAGTCCACAACAGGCATGTCCTTCCCACTGTCCACCACAGAAAGGTACACCCTGCTGTCCACAACAGGAATGTACTTCCCAATGTCCACTAAATTATGTCCCCTCATCTGTCCACCACAGAGACGTCCTTCCCACTGTCCACAACATGGTGGTTCTACCTACTGTCCATGAGAGGGACATGATTCCCACTGTCCACCACATGGAAGTCCTTCCCAATGTGAACAACATGGACGTCCTTCGCACAATCCACAACATAAATGTCCTCCCCACTGTCCAACACATGGACCTTCTTACCACTGTTCAACACAGAAAGTTTCTCTCTACTGTTCACCACAGGTATGTCCTTACCACTGTCCAAACCAGTGACATCCTCCCCACTGTCCACAACAGGGATGTCCTTCCCACTGTCTACCACAGAAAGGGCCTCCCCACTGTCCAACACAGGGATGTCCTTCCCACTGTCCACCTAAGTGACATCCTTCCCTCTGTCCACAAGAGGGACATTCTTCCCACAGTTCACCACAAGGAGGTCTTTCCCATTGTCCAAAACAGCGATGTTCTTCCTACAGTCCACAACACAAATGTCCTTCCCACTGTCCACCACAGGGAGGTCCTCACCTATCTCCACCACAGGTAGGTCCTCTAAACTGTCCACCACAGGGATGTCATTTCAACTGTCCACCAAAAAAATTTCCTGCCCTCTGTCCACCATAGGGACTTCCTCCCCACTGACCACCACAGGGAACTCCTTCATAGAGTCCACCAAACAAGTCCTTTCTGTTGTCCACCAAAGGGATGTCCTTCCCACTGTCCACCACAGGGATATCCTCTAAATTGTCCATCACAGTGACATCCTTTTCACTGTTCACCACTGGGATATCCTACCCAGTTTGCACAACAGGAACATTTTCCTGTGCACAACAGGGATATCCTCACCACTGTGCACCACAGGGACATCCTCCTTTGAACACCAGGGATGTCAGCAACACTATCCACCCCAGAGATTTCCTCTGCACTCTCTACAACAGGGTCATCCTCCACACTATCCATGAAAGAAACCTCTTTCTTACTATTAACAACAGGGATTTCATCTGAAATGTCGAAAACAGAAAAGTCCTCTTCACTGTCCACCACAGGGATGTCCTCCCCAGTGTCCTCCAGATGGATATCCTTCCCACTGTTCACCACAGGGAGGTCCTTCTCAATATCCACAACAGGGACTTTTTCCCCACTGTCCACAACATAAATATTCTTCACACAGTCCACCACAGTGTGTTTCTCGCTACTGTCCACCACAGAGATATACTTTCCACTGTCCACCAAAAAGATGTTTTTCTTTGCACCAGAGAAACTTGCTCACAACTGTCCACCACAGAAATGTCCTCACCAATGTCCACCACTGTGATGTCCTTTCCACTTTCCACCATGAGGAGGTCCTCTCCACTGTCCACCACAGAAACATCCTTTCCACTGTTCACCACAGGGATGTCCTTCCCAATATCCACAACAGGGAGGTCCTCACCACTATCCCCAACAGGGAGGTCGTTTCCACTGTCCACCATAGAAACCTCCTCATCACTGTCTATCACAGGGTCATCTTTACCACTGTTCAACACAGAGAGGTCTTCCCTGCTGTCCGTCACAGGACATCCTGCACACTGTCCACCACAGTAATGTCCTCTCAGTTGTCCAAAAAATAAATGTCCTCTCCACTGTCCACCACAAGGACATCCTACTTACTGTCCACCACAGGGAGAATCTCCCCACTGTCTACAACAGGGACATCCTTCTCATTGTCCACCACATGTACATCCTTTCACTGTCCACAAAAAGGATTTCCTTCCCACTGTTTACCACAGGGACGTCTTTCTAACTGTCAACCACACAAACATGTTCCTAACTGTCCACAACAGAAACATCCATCCCACTGAACACAACAGGGTCATACTCCCCACTGTCCTCCACAAGGATATGCATCAAACTGTCCACAAGAGAAACGTCCTACCCACTGTCCATCAAAATGACATCCTCAGAACTGTCCACCCCAAGAAGATCCTCTCCACAGTCCAGCACAGGGACATCCTTACAAAGTCCACCATAGGACATCCTTCCCACAATACACAACATGGACATCTTCCCCACTGTCCACCACATGGACTTCCTTCACACTGTCCACCACAGGGATGTCCTACCCCACAGTCCACCAGAGTGTGGTCCTCCCCACTGTCTACCACAAGGACATCCTCCTGTGCACAACAGGGATGTCCTCACTACTGTGCACCACAAGGACATACTTTGCATTGTCCACGACAGGGATGTCCTTCACACTGTACACCAAATTGAGGTCCACCCTGCTGTCTACCACAGTGGAATCCTTACCACTATCCACCTCAGGGTCATCCTCAACACTGTCCACTACAGGGACGTCCTTGTCACTTTGTAAAACAGGGAAGTACTCTAAACTGTACACCTCAGTGTTGACCTCTTTACTTGCCATCACAGAAACTTTCTTCCCAGTGTCCATCAGATGAACATTCTCACCACTGTCCACCAAATTGATGTCCGCCCCACTCTTCACTACAGAAACATCTTCCCCACTGTCCACTACAGGGATGTCCTTCTCACTGTCCACCACTGGGAGGTCCTCTCCATTGTCCACCACAAAAACATCCAATCCACTGTCCACCACAGAAACGTACTCATCACTGTCCTTCACTGGGACATCTTTCCCACTGTCAACCACACAGAGGTCCTCCCTGCTGTCCACCACAGGAACGTCCTTCCCACTGTCCACAACAGTAATGTCCTCCCCACTCTCAAAAGCAGAGATGTCCTCTTCACTGTCCCGCACATGGATGTCCTACCCACTGTCCACCACAGAGGTCCTCCCAGCTGTCCACCAGAGGGACTTCGGTCTCATTGTTCACCACTTGGATATCTTCCCCACTGTGCACCACAGGGACATCCTCCCATGTACAACAGTGATGTCCTCACCCTTGTGAACCACTGAAACATCTTCCTGTGCAAACAGGGATGTCCTCAAAACTGTCTACCAAAGAGATGTCCTCTGCACACTCCACAGCAGGGACATCATTCCCAATGTCCACCAAAAGAACGTATTCCCCACTGTCCACGAAAGAGTAGTCCTTTCCACTGTCCACCACAATGTGTTCCTCCCAGTTATCCACCACAGGGATGTCCTTCTCATTGTTCACCACAAGGACATCCTCCCCAGTGTGTACCACAAGGCCATTCTCCTGTGTACAACAGGAATGTCCTCACCCTTGTGCAACACAGGCACATCCTCCTGTGCACATCACGGATGTCCTCACCATTGTCTACCCCAGAGATTTTCTCCACACTCTCCACAACAGGACAATCATTCCCAATGTCCACTAAAGGGACGTTCTCCTTTGCACCAAAGAAACGTCCTCTCCACTGTCTTCCACAAAGATGTCCATTCAACTGTCCACAACAGAAAGGTCCTTTCCACTGTCTACCACAGGGACATCCTCCCAATTGTCCACCCCATGGAGATCCTCTTCACAGTCCACCACAGGGTCATCCTTCTTACAGTCCACCAAAGGGAGATCCTTCCCACTGTACACAACATGGACATCTTCCCCACTGTCCACCACATGGACATCCTTCCCACACTCCACCACAGGGACGTTCTATGCCACAGTCCACCAAAATGTGGTCCTCCCCACTGTCCACCACAAGGACATCCTCCTGTGCACTACAGGGATGACCTCACCCCTGTGTACCACAGGGACATACTTTGCATTGTACACCACAGGGACGTCATTCCCACTGTCCACCAAAGGGAGGTCCTCCCTGTTGTCCACCACAGGGGCATCATTACCACAGTCCATCACAGAGTCATCCACACCACTATCCACCACAGGGATGTCCTTCCCACTGTTCACCAGAGGGAAAACTTCCCCAATATGCACAAATGGGACATCCTTTTACTGTCCACAAAAAGGTTGTCCTTCCCACTCTCCCCCAGAGAGGTCCTCCCTGCTCTCAACCACAGGCAAAGTCTTCTCACTGTCCACCATCGAACGATTTTTCCACTGACCATCACAGGTAAATTCTCTCCAATGTCCACCAGAGGAACGTCTTCCCATTTTACACCACAGAGACGTCCTTTCCGCTGTCCACCACAGACAGCAAAGTCATTCCAACTGTAAACAA